>NW_010135998.1:56713-67132 GCF_000699245.1 Pterocles gutturalis | reverse complement strand
AGGGAAAGCAGGGGACTTAGTATCATATTGATAGGAAAATGTAGCTGCTTAGAGGTACACAATATTGCAGATAATTTTTGATTACTGGTTGTATCCAGAAGATGCAATAATTTTTGCTTCTTGGTCCATTTTCTATCTAGGAAAGAGAGGCAGACATGAATAGTTTCTAGAGTTTCTAGTATTTAGATTAGAGGCTTTTTTTTTTTCTTTAAGAAATTATGTTTTTCCTGACCAAAAGGTAAACAACAGCATCAGTAACAGTAATAACAATTTTTAGTACTAGAAAACTAAAAGCCATTATTTTTTTGCAATACCCAATAACCAAATATTGATTCTGTTAATAACTATCCCTTTCTAAGTAAGATACTAACTTGGACAGTAGGTGCTCCTGTACACTTCAGAGAAATTCTAGCATCTTTACAAAACTGTGAGGGATATAATGTCAGCTGACCCAGTCCAGGATTCATACTGGTTTTAGTGTGGATTTGGGTAAGTACTGTTCATGACTAAAATGGACATGTAACACGGATAGTAATTAGCTGAAGTTAGATTTTGTTTAGCCAACAACATGCCAAACATGATTTTCCCATACTTATAATAGCAAAGTCATGCTCATGATGTGTATTGTCCTTATATAAAAGGGAATACATTCCCTGCTCAGATGTCTTTGAGTGTTTACTTCAGAAAACACACCATCAACTAAGCAAATTTCAAGGAAGGTCAGCTTTTAATTTCCTTTAAGTTTTCAGGTATGGTCCTTTTTTTTTTTTTTTTTTTTTTTGGCTTTTGTTGTTGTTGTTTTCAGTTTTTTAAAGTTTCCCTTAAGATCCCCACAGAAAATCAATTGTGTTTGCTCTTTTTTATCTTAGAGTGAATTTTACGTCTGCACACTTACATACACTCAAATATTCTCATTAGAGAAGAATTATTTTTAGAATTATGATGCAAATTGAATCTCAGATTGGTCTGAGCCTCCAGCATAGCTGCATATTAAATGAAGTGCCTTTACTTGCGGTGCTTCATTTGAATACATCTTATTCTTTGTATGTGTTTAGTTCTGCACAGGGAAGACCTTGTTGCTTGAGGATGAAAGGAAATCAATTTTTACAGTGATTCCTCCATTGAAGACAGATGTATCAGAGGTCATTCTTGATCCATATGGTGTCATTGTTTATTCATGGGGGGTAAGGTAGTTCTTAAGTTAGGAGAGAAATTTTCCATTAGGACTTAATGCAGCAGCTCAAGACGTAAAAGTCTGATGTCTTAGTGCACTCCGGAAAGTAGGGAATTTAAGTCATTACAGAATCACAGCAAGGTCTTGGGGGCCTATTGTCACAATGACTTGGTGTCATCTGAGGTAAAATGGAAAGCAATTGTCTAGAGGAAGAACAAAAGAAATGAAACTCTAGTTACCAATCTATACTATTTACACAAAGACCCAACATTAATGGAAAGCGCAGATGAGGAATTCTGGCTCAGCTCAGCCTTTGAACCTCAGTGGGAGTAATTCTATTTTTAAAGTCTGGATTTTTCTTTTTTCTCTCCCATTCTTTCTTTAGATCTTGTTGTTTTGTTTTTATGCTTCCAGAAAAATGGAAAATAAAAAAGCTACAAAAATTCTTCCCTGTCTACAGGGAATAGCACACAGGTCGCAGACCAAGGAACTATATTACTACATTATTGCTGAATCTCACAAAAATTAAATAAGTACTTGAAGTGAAATAAATAAGGTAGAACTTGATACAAGGTTTCTAAAGAAGAAACCTTGCAGCTAGCAGTGACTTTGAAGTTTTACTTCTTATTTTTTTTATTATTATTATTATTCTGTGCTGATATGCTGGTGTTCGGAGTCCATGACCTATGTGCAGTCCCTTGAGGATGTCAGAGATCTGAGAGACATTGTTGTGAATGTGTTCATTAGGTATGAAGAAAAAGGTACTGATCTAAATGCAACAGAATGTCAAACCTCTCCAGATTTTGTTGTTATTGCTGTTAAGGACAGAGCAAGATAACAATCCAGTGCTGGTAAATTTCTGTGCTTTGTTTTTGCAGAGTAAAATTAAATATCTCTGCTGAAAAATTCAGAAGCCATCTGTATTTTGGGGGGGTTGATAGCAATAGTATTAAAAACCACGTAAATGAAAAAACCCATACTAAAAGGTAAAGGTTCTAATCCTGTTCCTAGAAAAGTCCATTTCAAAGCTAAAACCGTTTTAAGAAAACACAGACTGGACCTCATTGTTCTTGATGTTTATAATGACCCTTTTCTAACTACTTTGCAAATATTCAATGTTGTAGAGTAACTTATCTGGAAAAGGTCCCTAGATACAATAATACAGGACTTTTATTGGTATTTCTGCTAATTTTCTTGTAGTGCAATTGGCCTCACAACTCCCTTTTTGTTAGGCATAGTATGCACATAAAATTACAGACAACATGTGCCTCAAAGGACTTAAAATCTAAACGGATATGATGAGCAGAGGGACTATGATTATCTCTGCATTATAGTTATGAATCTGAGATACAGAGAAAGAGACACTCCCATGCAAAACAATGTGTGAGATCACCACCCACAGTCCTCAACGGTATTTACGTATGTGTTCAGTTCACATTGAGATAAATGGAAATTAGGTGTTATTCAAGTGTTTTGGACACTTAGTTAACAGATCTATGAACACATAGAGACAGAAAGAGGTCTTTGTGCCCTGTACCATGTATTAGCCATGCGGGCTTGCCCATAACTCTGAGCACCCTCATTCCCAAACAAGCCACAGTTCTTGGTTTGAAGTGTTTTCAGTCAATTAAGAGAAATTTCCTTATTTTTTTCAACTACATGATATGCATCATAAGTGCTGATGTATGTATATCTGTCTAGCTCGCTGTCTCCTAACTCCTTTGGATGCACTTATTTCTTATGTTGCTCATTAAAAAAAAAAAAAAAATCCCAATTACTCAATGTAAACAAATGAAGAGGAAGTGTGGGGCGTCAGTACAATCTACTTGAACAGAAGGTAGGAAACATTAGTACTGATGCATTCCAGGACTTGCTAGCAAAGCACAACTAAATTTAGCAGCCAGAGATATTGATTTGATTAAAAATGGTTTAAGACTTGTAAATGTCACTGGAACTTAGCAAAATGAACATTATTAAATCCTTCTGGTGATGGGGAAAACTAACAAAGGGATTTGCAGTGGTTTCTGTAATTAATTGCTCTGTCATGATTTATATTAACTTACAGTACAACTCCATTAGCTCAGACCTGTCATCTCTGCTCAAGGAACCACCAAGTAATCACTGCCACATTAAAGAATAAATTAGTTTTTGGCTTGGAGCCTAGCTGTAGAATGTTTCATTTGTGTCTGCTGTAGACATATGTACCTAATAAAGTTGGGAAGAATGAGTTAAAGTATGTATATGTCAATGTCAGCTGACTGTGTTTTAGAGATGATATGATCAGCATTGTTCATTAGGCCTAATGAATCACTTAATTTCTGTTTCTTGCCTCCTGTTTTGGTGAACACCTTTTGATGAACTATGAAGCAGGAGATGACTGAAAACAGGTAGGTCTCCTGAGATCCTTCTTCCCTCACATTCTGCGGCCTGCGGTTGTAGTAATAACTTCATATGGTTTTTGTTAACACTTCATTACTCCAGATTTGGACAAATTATCCTCCTGCTTCTTCCCCAGTTGCAGACACAAGGGTGAAGCCAAAATCTTAGCTACTACTTACAGCAGATTATGGGATTTGTGAGGTTCTATCAAATCATCTCTGACTTTGATAGTTTGGAGATGTTTTAAGTGGTTTTTCTATTGGTGTGTTACAGCTTGTGCAGGAAGTTGTTTTACATTTCCACATATGCTGTAATGGTCTTAGGAGTCTGCAAGCTAAGTCTTCAACACATTTCTCTTTTTTCTTTTTTCCCTGGGTACTGGATAAACCCCCTCAGTACCCTTGAGGCATGTAAGTGCATGGCCGGAAAGACAGCAGTGGCAATTTGAACATGTGGCTGGCTGTTCTACTGAAGTGTCATGTGGTTAAACAAGGATTGTGGGCAGACTTCATGACTTGTGAATGTGCATCATGTGTAAACCCTCAAAGGGTTTGTCATGACCTTGAAGCTTTCAGTCTTTTGACTAACTACTGAAATTCAAAATATGTCCTTTATTAGCTCTGTTGTTTGAACTAGCACATTATCCCCTCCCTTTAACCAGCAATGGAAGCCACACTGACAGCACAGTTGTTTTTACTGTTTATTAGTATTTATGGGGTGTTGCATGCATTTCCCTTCTCTTCCCCAACCTCGGTGAGAATGTTGCCCTTGGAGCCAAAACAAGAACCCCTGTGTCAAAACAGTAAGCAGGACATGCATCCATTACCTAATGACAAATGCAGCCAGGACCTAGATGCTCTTGTAGCTAGGAGAAGTTTGGTCAAGAAGACCTAACATGCCTGCAAGCAAACCAGACCCAAGGGAATTGCCTGAATTAATATGCCAGCCTTAATAGGCACAAGCTTAATAGTGGGAGATGAATCAGCATGGCAACCCAAGCAGAGGGAGTAAACTGGCAAGACAGCAGAGATGTGGACTGTTAAATGGGTATTTTGATGAAGTGTCATGGACAGAACCGATGGCTTGGAGTGATGTCGCATTCCTCTCGATCAGCTGCAACTTGAGATAGTTACAGCTGCATAGGGTCAGCTGCAGGGCACACATACACCGCGAGTGCCTCTAAAATATGCAGTGTTTTCACAGGTTCTACTGGACACTGATTATAGATAATTTTAAACAATTATATATTTAATATTAATGGTAATTTTCCAGTGTCCCAGAGAAAAAGCCAAAGCCGTGCCTGGCACTTTCACAGAAGTGGTCAGGGCACAGATTGTCATGAGCCCTCCATCTGTTCATGTCAGCATGAGGACAGGAATGAGTGTGAGTTTCATATTTCTTTTCTACAGAGGGATCTAGGCCACCCCCCCCAGTTTTCAGTAGATACCTACAGTAAAACTTAACTTATTTTTTAAACAGTAAGTTTACCAGATCTCTTGGCATGATGACTGCTGTGCCTTTATTTGAATGCCATAGCACAAGCATTAGGTTCAGTGGCAAGAGACACTGTCATTTGTAGTGTCCCAGACTGCTAATCTTTAAATATTGTCACATCAGCCAGCTCTTTTCTACACATGCCATCATGACTGGCAGTGCCAATCTACTATTTACGTGGATTATGTTCAAACCATCTGCTTTAAAATAATAGTAATGATCTCTTGAATAGAAATATGTATGTTGACGTAAAAGTACAGGGCAGTGCTAGAAAAGCATTACAAAATGGATGGATGTTAATTTACAAATATTCAGTGATGGAATAGATGTATATCTATTAAATAGTCCCAGAAGGAACAGGAAAACAGGCCCATTACACCCCCCGCCCCCCATTATTTTGTTGGACATGGCTTGGTTCAGAGTTTGTTCCAGTGTGTGCAGACAAGCCTAGTTTTATTTTTTCAGTTCAGACCTAGTGGGAGTTATTTGAAGTAGAGCAGTTGTGATTCTAATACCCCCCACAAACTTGCAAAAAGTACAGATCACTATCCGAACTTTGTGGTTTGGTATCACATCTCTTATGCAAGTTTTCAAAACTAGCCATGAAATGAAGTAGTGCTTTTGTACAAACTTGATGGAAACTGGGAGGCAGAAAATCTCAAGAGAATATCAGTTGTCAGGAGATTTCAGTATGTCCTGAATTCAGTGGGAACAGAAAATCTGTGACAATAGCTTTTCTTTTAAAGATCGATCTAAACCTCTAGCTTTAAATCTAGTCTTCTAGACTTCTGGCTCAGACCCATCACAAAATATTTTAGCGCTTCCCTTCCTTGTGCCAGGCAAAATCAGGCACTGTTGTCTAATTTACATTTCCAAAGAACCTATAACTGCAGTCTCTGCAGTGAGTGTTGAAGTGCAGAGACATACAAAAACTTTTTTTTTTTTTTTTTTTTTACAAATCTCAGGGAATATAGTGATATAGTTTAGGTCAGTTCTTACTTTATGTGAACATACTCATTTCTTAAGACAACATGGTTCTTGGCTGTACTTTTCTATTGCTAAAGCTAGTTGTTTAAGTTTGGAAACATATTTGCCAAGTTAGTGTCTGATGTGATCATAACAAGCCAAGGGGGTGTATTCTCCACTCAGATACCTTCCACTAACATCAGAGCACTTCCTTCCTTCAAGTCAAGGGAAGCTTTACCTGAAGAGGGACGAAACAATGACTGCAGGCTTTGCCTGTGGTAATTTATAGTCTTTTAGGTTGTTTGAGACAGAGGACGTACTTAGGCACACCATGCTGTGTAGCCCATCCCCCTCTGCTGCTGCGGCCATTTATGTTACCTTGGGAAGGTTTCCTGCAACAGCAGGTTCCCAGCAGCCTGGGATCATTCACCTGCCTTTCTTTCTCTCATGAAAGCACTGGAGTAACTGGTGGGTAGTAAGAAAGAGACAGGACCAACAGATACTTAGGGTTTCTAGAATGCAGAGGTGAGATGTTTCTTCTCTCTGTGCTCTTATCTCAGCATTGCAATCATCTATCACAAAGAGAAACCTCTCTTTCGAGGTTTCAGAGGTCAAAAGAGAGGCTTCTCTTTTGACAGATGGCTGCTTCTCAGGCCTGTTCCACTCTTATCTTCTTCCCTGTCAAGGTATGCCACTGTGAAACCGTTGGTGGAGATTACCCAAGTCTTGTAGCTAAGATCCATGTGAGGTTCACAAAGACATTTGCACAATTGTTTAGAGCTCTCTCTATATGGGGATGTGACAAAATCCTATATGAATAGCTCTTGTTTTCAAGCTGTCCTTCAAAATCATAAGGATTGAAATTGAGGAAAATGACACATTAGACAGTGAAACGATTAAACCTACTGAAATGACAGTGCCTTTGACTCCTTGCCTTAAGCAGAAATTCTCAGTAGGGCTATTGGTTTATGTGTTAGGTCTTTTGCATCACCTGTCCTTGGGGAAAACCCCACAAGCCTCCCAACATTCAGAAATCTCTGTGCTAAATGTCTGGTCGACCCAAAGTATTTTTTAATCTTAACAGCAAGTACAAAAAATATCCAAGGGAATTATCTATACACACATCTGTTTTCTCTGTTGTGCTGAAAACAAGGGATTTAGTTTGTTCTCTGTGACTCTGTTGCATTATTTTACCAATTCAAAGTTCTTTGTTGGATTCTCTCCCTCTGCAGTCTTGCTCCAGTTCCAGCTGAGTTACTGGTAGTGAACCAACACAATGCTGAATTTAGTGTAGCTAGTGGTAAAATTTCAAAGTGAGTAACATTTGCATTGTCAGAAGCATAGCTAAATGGGACTACAGAAAGCTTTTGCCCCTTTCATATATGCTAGCACCGGAGTCTTTGCAAACACCGTCACAAGTAAAAGAACATATAATCTTAGTTATTACCTCTTTCACATTCATATTTTAGTGTATGCGGGAACTGTTCTTACAGGCAGAATAATTGATATTAATGTTGCTATTATAAATTATTATTCTGCAATCATTGCCTTTTAAGAATGGGCTGATGATTTATGCTTTCTATATAAGCAAGGGTTTCTTTAAATGGAAAACAGTCAGTGAAAGTCAATCAGGTTTTGAACACATAAATTTAATCACTCATCACACAGTAATTGATAATCTCACACATAAATATGTCATATTGCCTATTCAAAGACGCAAACTACATATGCCAAAAGAAATAGAGTCCACATTTAGAGTTTAAAAAGTTAATCAAGATTTAAAATATGTTCCTCAATGATCTTACAGTCCAATAAAATTCTTGGCCATAATGTGGCACCAGGTCCTTCTCATGCTAGAGATTGCTCATTAATGGAGCTTAAGCTTAGTAACACATGATACTGAAATATATTATAGGTCTTGTTGGATGCTTCCTCCCTTCTAAGACCAGTACCCTAATAGCTTGGAGGTGAAGGTGTTGCCGCTTTCCCAGAGCTCTGTTTTCTATTTCAGTTCCTTCATTAAATGACATGGTGACTCCACCTTCCTCATTTTGCTTCATAAAAATAAGCTTTATTGCTGAGAAAATAAAATCCATGTGTCATCTCAGTTCATTCCCTTTGCCATCCCCTATTCCTCCAACTGTTTCCCCAGTCCTGCTTCATGAGCGGAGACAATTTACTGTCCTTAATTCATTACATGGATCTATTAAGTGTCTAAGCTTGATCTGAGGAGCTCAGCAGCTAGAGAGAGCTTGGGGACACGGTGCACTGTTTCAGAGTAGCAGAACTAGAAGTGATGTACTCACATGGCTTGGTGCAGAGCATTTTGGAAAGCAACATTACCAGCAGCAGTGTTAATTAGCTTTATACCACATCACTCCAATGTATCAGCACCACTTCTGGTGCTCAGTTTGGCTTAGAGTCTTGCAAAACTTTCTATTGCACAGGCTAGGTTACCTTACTACTTCTCAGCTCCAGCCACTGGTCTATCTTTGTGCTAGCACATCTTCTTTCTTTAGGGGCCTGAATTAGTTATTGCCCAGACCCAAATATTGTTGCCACTCCTTAAGTATTTCTATGTATTGCTCAACCTGATTTCTGGGACCTTTTAATGGTGTGTTTTACATTGCTTTGTATGGATAATCTTTGGCTAGTAGAGTGCAAGGGAAAAAAAGTTAATGCTGGAAGGCATATATAGAACCAAATCACAGAATCTCTGCAGAGTGGGTCAGAAAACAGCTACAAGTGGTTTGGCAAGTGATTGGGCAATAAAGCCGTGGCAAAATTATGTGAGATGATGTCTGGAAGACTGGAGGGAAATCAGCAAGTGGGGAGAAGCTGTGCCCTTCCAAATTAGCAGCAAACACAGAGACAATGGTACTGGGAAAAATCATAATATGTTTGAGAGACTGTGGCTGCTTCTGTTGTATGGAAAATAGTAGCTGTCTGGGAAAGGGATCTGTGAGCAGAGAGTAAAGGGCAGGAGACTGAGAGATTTGTAGCCAGCAAAGATAAACTGACACAGCATTGTGGGAACTACTGAACCAAGCAGGCTGTGGCAGACCGGGAAACAGCTCTGTGTTGATCAGGCTGCATCCAGGATAAAGAAAGAAATGTGTATTTTTTTTGGAAATATGTAACAAACTGTGCATTACCTACTGAGTACTTGCTCTTGGCTACTTCTGTGCAAGAGAGGTGGGGTGTACCGTGGTTCTGGGAGCTTGGTTTTCACCACTTAAATGCTGATCTGGTCCAGTGGACCTCCACAGTCCTGGCTTGGATCTGTAAGGGAACAGGCAAGACCCTTTGCTTCAGGGGCGTGATGCGTCTGTGTGTATACGAGCACTCCTGGGGCCAGGTGACAGAGGAAGGTGGGAACGTCTTAGGAAAATGCACATGCAGTGTTGTAAACCTACTGCTTTCATCCTCATGTGCTGTTATTTCTTAATGCTTTTATTAAAAATGAACATACTCTTTACTAGCAGAAGAATGAGGGCAATGTATGCTAAAGCTTTTTCTGAGGTGTTTTTTTGGTATGTGGGCATACTCCAGCAATTAAAGAGCTGCAAGTCAGAACCAGAAATTGACCCAAGGCCAATTTAAAAGTCATGAGCATTTACAGTGTTGGTTAGCTAGGGGTTTTTGTGTGTTTGCTTTCTTTGTGCCTTCCTTTCAACATACTTGTAAATCACACTTGTAGCCTTTTGGTCTTTTTAGGGCTAAAAATTCAGCATACAAGAAACCAAAAGTATAGGTCCTCATATCATCCCCTGACTCCAGGACTCAGAGCTTCAAGTTTTGCAACATCAAAAGCACTGTCGGCAAAGCTCATGCCCTTCCAGAGGACATTCCTGCCTTCTCCTACCCCCCTTCCCTGTGATGCAGGGCCAACACAGGCTGGTGGAGGCCAGTTGAGCTCTGCTGCATGGAGCAGCGCAGTCATGGCTGTGTCTCACCGGGCGATGCTCACGGGCAGGGCAGAGGCGGCACACAGCCCTCCACCATTACCCTGGATCCTGCATCTGCACCAGGAATCTTCTCCCCCACACTGACAGCCAGGCAGATCACTGCCTTGCCCAGCCTGCTTGGAAAAACAATAATGCAACTTCCAAACCCAACTTTTGGGATTTTTTTTCGTTTTTCCTCTGTGTTACAGTAAGAATGAGTGGACTCAAGTGACTCATACTGCCTGTCCACTTTATTGGCGGCCATACAGCTCTTGTAGGGCATCGTTCTGAGCCCCCCCCCAAAACTCGTGCAATACCAGGCCTATTTTTTGCTCAATCACCAGCAAAAACTTGTCCCTTTCTCTCCCTCCCGGCCAGCACACAGTTTCTGCTGTCTTCTTGCTCCCTTGCCTAGTGCAGCTCCATGCTCTCCTTTTGGCAGCCCCCAAGGACAGGGCT
>NW_010135998.1:42197-56618 GCF_000699245.1 Pterocles gutturalis | reverse complement strand
GCACAGACACCCTGTGGCGGTGTGCCCCCCTCCAGAGAGCTGTGGGGAAGTGCTGCGGTTTGCGGCCAGCCCCCCTCTGCGCCTGAGGACATGGGGGGAAGAACGGGGAGCCAGAGGTGTGCCTCTGAGTCACCACGTCCCCTGGGCTCCTCTGGACCTGGTACTGCTTAGTCACTGCTGCTCGCCTGGAGCCGTGCCCCGGCCCCCCTCAGCTGCCGGCGGCATCCGCATCTGCTTTCTCCAGGAAGCCTCATGTCCTCACACCTCAGGGAAGGGCGGTGGCAGGACTGTGAGCCCCGGTGGGCAGCCCTCTGATTTCGGTCACTATGGGCAGGGGGTTTGCTGGGGAGGGCTGAGAAGGCTGGGCCCCACCTCACCAGCTGGGCCCTCCTCCAGTGCTGCCCGGTGGGGTGGTGGGAGCCCGACCTTGCCTGCCTGTGTTAATCCCCTGTATGTCGTGCTAAAAGCGTATCTTCTTAGGACACTTGCAGCAAGCCGTGGGAGAATTTGGCACTGGGTACTGGAGTGGAAAATATTAACAGCCTGTAAGAAAGTCTGGCTTGTGCTGCTACGGGGAAATCGGCAACTGGCGGGGGTACAATTAGCGTAGGAAACTCCTGAGCTCCTCTGCGAGAGGGCTGCGCTCGTACTGTGCATCAGGAGGGGAGTTATTGCAAAACAACGTAGGCTTTTGTGATCACCCAGAGACAGTGGCTAGAGCCAAGTTGCAAAAGAGCACTGCAGTAACTATTTCACCAGTCCAGAAAAGTCACATTAAAAAAACCCAAAGTAAAACAGAAAAAAAATAAATAGCGAAAGCAAGCTCAGCTCCGTAAAGATGGCACTGTTAGAAAACCATGTTAGAAAGCAGGCATTGAAATGGTCACGCTAAATGTAAAACACTGCTTCTCTTCCAGCCCTGCCCTGCTCAGCATATCCGGAGGGCAGTATTTTAGAGACATTTGGCTTTGGCCTAATTCTGGACCTACTGAAGTAATGTGAAATCTTATGAGGATTTTTTTACGGGGAAGTTGCACCAACACAGCATGCTTTTAAAGACTCCCACTCAGAATCATTTGGACCATAAACCATCCATTAAAATGTTTATGGCAGTGGTATTCACTCAGCTCAGTGCGACAGTGACTGTGGTATTGTTAAATGTCCTTCTGGCTGTATTTGCTCCAGGACTCTGATTGAGCAGCTTGGTTGGATGCGGCCATGGCTCCAACACACTATCTTTCCCCATCTATGTCTCCTGCCTTTCTGGGAGGTCGCCTCCACAGTGGTTGCCCTGGAAGAAAGGGCCCTGTCTTTGCCCCTTCTTCATGCACAGAAGTAAAAGGAAGATTATGGCACTTTCTACAAATGCCCTCAGCTGCGAGCTGCCATGGGTGAGAAACGCACACCCTGCTGGCTCCTTGTTGGCTGGTGACCTTTCGTGGGGTGTATGTCTGACAGCAATGGCAACTGATTCAGCTGCATCCAGTCCAAAAATAATTGTGGTCATTTTTTTCTTATGGCTCTGTGCTGAGGAAGAACTTACTGTTGTTGCTGTTCAGGTCTGATCACCATTGGCAGTTTGCTTCTAGAAGAGGGAGCAAAGCAGACTCAGATATCTGATTTTTTTTTTTTTAAACTTAGTAATCTGACCTAGAAACTCCAGGTTTGGCTTATTCTTTTCTCCCTCCAAGGCCAAATGCTATCAACATATGCAAAATGTAGAAGTCAAGTGTTTATTTGGCTCTTTTCGTTCTGCTATACCTCTGTTGCAGTTACTAAAGTTTTTGCCGGTTGTGGATGATTTTGTAAATATAAAAGTGTTAATTTAGGAATGATTAAAGACAAGAAGATTTTTTAAAGTCCTCATGTGAGCCAGTGGTTTACGAGTGCTTCAGAAATGCCTTCGAAGCACATACTACATATGAATGACAATCTCTGCTCATGTGAAAACATTGTTTTCACATATTGTTGTAAAAGTTGCCTTCAAAAATGAGTCCCAGTTAAGAACTTCATTAAAACAACCTTCAGTTTTTACATAGACCATCGATGAACAATGACATTATAATGTTGCATTAGACACACAAAGTATACTTCAAAATAAGAAAATGTTAGTGTTAAAAGTAAAAGCCAAAAGCCCAAAACTGTTAACAGGAAAGTTGGGACATTGATTAAAAAAAAAATTGTCTGGCGATAGTCATTTGATGTGCTAACATGAACTTTAACAGTATTTGCAATTCTAACCTAATTAAGTTTTTCTTAGGTAATGCTAATAGGCACTGAGCCAATAACTTCATTTATCTAAGTGGAACCCTGCAATTATCCAATGTAAGTTACACTCTCATGACTTCAAATAACAGTCTGAGGGAAAAAGCCAAGCCTGGAGTGCTGCTGTACCTCAGTGACCACTAGCTGATAAACTAGCTACTTGCATATGTTTTGCATTTCCCTAGAGTCTGGAGCATATATCTGTTGAAGTCCAGGGATTAGGTGGTGCATCAAAATGTGCAGGTACTTTTGACTTCTCTCTCATTTTGCGTGTGAGGTATCCCACATCCGAGGGTCTAACCTACAGAGAAGGAGCATGGTCTGGATGATACCCACCCCAGAGCCTCTGCAGCTTGTGGCTGATTCCGCTGGAAAATAAAGCTGTAGACAGATACTCATTTTGCAAACATCTGTGTGGTGAATACATTATGGGCTTCCCAGCTGCTTGGGAGGCTGGCTACCAGCTGTGAGCTCTCACTTTTGCAGTATTTCCTGGAGAAGCCAGTGTGCAAACCCACCCTGGTTAGCCCCAGTGCAGACTCAGCAAGGTCAGTTCATCGGCAAATTAAACTAATCTGTCTAATTCTGTGCTGAAATAAATAAGAACTGCTCATAGATTCCCTACCACCATGTCTGCTGTGGGGTTGGTCACCGCTGGAAGAATAATGGCAGCAAGCAGCTAGGGAGCGTTAATTTCTTAAGCATCACTGACATTGATAAACTGGGTGTATATTCACAGCCAAAGAAATCTCTGTATGACAGCTGGTATGTAGTGGTGGCTCTCAGGTCTCTGGGTATACACAGTTTAATGTGGATTATGCCGTCTGCCTCCTCTGCCTGCCCCTTTGCAACCCCTCTGCCTCATATATCAGGAGAGTTGTCAGGGTCAGAAACAGATCAAGAGCTTCCTCCCTGCTCTCCTGATGACAAATGTATAGACTAAGTAATGCAAATACGTGTTCTTCAGCAGCCACTCTTCCTTCACTTGCACAGAGATTACAGATCATGGAAGTGAAAAAGCAATCTCCATTACTGTTGCCGATGAAGAGAATTTATGGATAAGGATCAGATCACATTTTATTAATTCTGAATGGTCCAAGGACCTACATGAAGGTACTATCAAATGCTCACCCTTTTTTGTCACATATTTTTGTGCATTCAGGAAGACTTTAGTTAATTAGTTTGGTCCAGTCCACAAGACGGTCATGATTCAGGAATAATTCACAAGTATGACTAGCTGTATACATGTAAATAGTCTACTTGAATTTAAAGGAAGTATTTAATTTCTGCACCCAATACTTTCCAAAGTGGTGCTTATATTTGTTTTCATTCTAGCAATTAACTACCAAGAGATCAACTGCTAGTTTAGAGATCAAATCCTATGAATAATGATAAAGTTATGATGGAACACAATGGGAGAAAGATTGTTTCTTTCAACAAAATTAACTGAACAACTGACAATCAATACTGATTTAGACTTGAGGGGAGCACGGTGGTAGAAAATAACCCTTGTAAAGAGTCAGCACGAGTTGACAGAGTTTAAACTAAATGGCGTGTTAAGTGAAGGTTCAAAGTTCAGTTCAAAAAGACAAACTCCAATACATGTAGTTTTTCAAATGAGTTTAGATGAGAAACTATGGATTTAGAGACAGAAGAAATTCAGAATTTAATCCACATTTCAATATCTGTTAAGAATTTGTATCTTGGCCAAAGGGGAAACATTATCTGACAAAAGAATGTGCCCAAACTACCTATATAGCAGAAATAAGACCAAAAACTAAGAAGAATGAGAGGAGTGAACAGTAAAGATACCTATGTCTTGAAGGTCAGTAGTAGTTGTGCTGATAAAGCAAGAATGGCCAGTAGTAAAGCTACCATATGCTTTGCAAAGAATATCAATACAGATAGGTAGACTTCCCCCCCACCCCCAATAGGGTGACCCCCCCCCCCCCCCCGGCCTATAAATAGGAAGAGACTAACAAAGACAAAACAGTTACTTTACAGTAGAATGGGATAGAGATGAAAAATACTGTAAGGCCACAAAAAGTGGATAAAAAAAATTGTCTTTTGACATTAACATAATAATATTTAATATAGAAGACAAAGATAGGTCAGCTAATAGGAACAAAGGTATACAAATGAAAGTGGAGATTATCACATGGAGGGTAACAACAAGGCTGAAAGAGTTTATCATGTTCAAGTCTTGGGGGACCAGATAACCTCCACACCACTACTCTGATCAAATGATACCTGACTTTTGCATTGTGGCAAAAACAGTTGCCAAGTTGTGATAGTACTGTCTGAAAAGAGAATTGCCATATACCTATATATACATGTGTATATACACATACCTATTTGCATACATGTTTGCAATATACATATATATTTAAAGTAGGAAAAAGAGTATCTGGACAATTATAAGCCTAGTTGTCTACCATCAGTTTTGAGTCAGGCTTCAAAGCAAAGTTTGTAGAATACAGTAAAAATGCAGGATAAATGGAAAATGAGATAAAATACAGCTTGAGTTTACGAAAGATAAATTATGCCAGACAAAACTAATAGCTTTATTTCATACAATAGCTGGTCTTCCAAGCAAAGGGGAGGGGATACATCCAATCTTTCTGGACTGATATGCAGCAAGCCGTTAATGCTTCATTAAAATTTTTGAATCATTTTTTCAACTGGAGAAAGGAAGATAAACAAAAGAACAGTAGATTGACACAACTGAGTAAGGAATTTACTACAGCAGAGACACAAAATAGGTGTAGAGGTTGAAAGAAATTATTAATGGATTTCCTCTACAGGTGTTGGGTTGATTTGATTAAATAATTTTGGTATGAAATACTGTAATGAAACATGTTGATGGGAAAAAAAAAAACCCACCAAACCAGCAGAAATATTTTACAGCCACAACTAGATCTTGAGGTCTTACATAGTGGGGATGGAATAAAGCTGAACACTAAAAAATACATGATGGATACCCCATCCCTGGAGGTGTTCAAGGCCAGGCTGGATGAGGCTTTGAGCAACCTGCTCTAGTGGAGGGTGTCCCTGCCCATGGCAGGGGGGTTGGAACTAGACTATCTCTAAGGTCCCTTCCATCCCAAACCGTTTTATGGTGCTATACACAGTGTCCTAGCTGTCAACTGGAAATGACTGTGAATGACAAGCCACCTATGTGAGGAGTTTATGGAAGAGGCAAAACTGGCCTAAATATGTAATAAAAGAAGTATTTGCCATAGGAACAGTGAAATATTTACGCCACTGCAGAGGCCCTTGGGGGAATCTGCCTGGAGTACCCCGCTCTCTACTGGTAAAATTCTGGTCTCCTCTGTTCAGGAAAGATTAACTCAAACTGGAGGAGGTGCTCAGGCAAACAGAGACTCTGTCTTAGAAGACTAAAAGACACTTGCCTGTTTCGCTTAGAGAAATGAAAGCCAGGAAGAGAGACATTTCTTATCAAGGATCACAGCAGGAAGCCGAATGGCAGGGAGAAAAAGGAACTGCTTAAACCAGCACACAATGTTAGCACACAGACAGATGATATAAACTGACCATGACTAAGTACTTCAAAGAAACACAAGGAGAACAAATAAATGCAAGCACAAGGAGGTTTGTAAGTATTAATAAGCAGAGGCACCTGAAATTGCTGTGCTGTCGAGCAGTTGAGTCTGGTGGGACTGGCTGGAGGAGTGAAGTATAGGGAAGCATCCTGCAGCTTTTCAAAGGATGCCTTACAGTCCCAACATCTTTTGAAAAAAAGATTTGATAACTTTCCTGTCTGATAGTTTTTGCTTTGAGGAAGCCCTCTTTTCTCCTTTTGGTTTGATTAAATAATTTTGGTATAAAATGTTGTAGTGAAACTTGTTGATGGGAAAAAAAAAAGAACAGCAGAAATATTTTATAGCCAGAACTAGATCTTGAAGTCTTATGTAGTGGGGATGGAATAAAGCTGAACACTAAAACATGCATGATGGATACCCCATCATAATTTGGCCATTTCTGGTTGTGTGAAAGAAATAAGTAATAATGTAAAATTCACTACTTCGTTAGAAAAAAAAAAAAGTAGACCTAGGTGTGATTTTGTAGATAAGATGTGTATGGAGAAATTCCTGCATTTTTTGTTTGTTTAATTTAAGATGTAAATATTTTAAGTAGGTGGTTTTGATTTATTTACATTTTTTAATTAAAAGAAAATTACAGATAAAAGATGCTATAGCAATCATCTTCCTACAAAAGCAAAATATTGCAATGTAATTAAAAGGACTCCTCAAATTATAATTAGATTTGAAATTTAATTATGACTAGAATACTTCAGCCCTATGCACAACTGACACCTTATTGATACATAACCTTTATTGTAATTTCATTACATTTCTGCTGAGATCTTAATCTATGGACTAAATAAGATCATCAGATTTCTGTGAAGGCTTAGATTTAGGTAAAGGAAGAAACACAACATTTTATTCTATATATTATAGTATAGTTCTTTATTTGCTTATTTCTGTTGAATCAAATGCCTTGTTCTTTAGTTCCTCCAAAGAAAACTGGACCCTGGTGTTCAAGAACTGCAATACTTTGCCTTCAGTTACAAACTGTAAAAAAAAAGGGAACAAATGCCAGCTCAGATGAAACTTGTTTAACTCCTTTTCCACCAAACTGGTTACCATTTGGTTTGCTGCCTCCTGTGGCTAAATCTCATTGTGGCAATGTGTCTGCATCTGCTCCACACACATTTTTCTTGCTCAAATTCTTTCAAATCCATAGATACTTTCTGTATTCATCTCTACATATGAGACCTTGTATTAATTGTCAAATATATATTCTGCTGGGAAGAGCAATGCAAAGTAGGGCACTCTCGGGTGTTTTTTAATTGCATTCTAATTTTTCTCAGAATTTTATCCATGTTAAAGATTATTCTTCTATCAGCAATTAAAGCAGAAATGAGGGCCCTGGCTATCAATCAGATGTCCAGTTAGGACAACAGAAAACACAGCAGGCAAGAATGTCTCCTCTCATGAGTAGAACAGCTCCAGAAGGAAAAAAAAGCTGTTCAGTGGAAGAGATTGTAGTCCTACTGCATGGCTCTAGTTCTTCACTGACAAATTACAATTTATTTTAACAACCTTTTCCATCAGCTTTTGAGTTGATATTTAGTTTATTTTCATAGAAGAGTATGTTAATTTTAATAGAAAGTATTGTACATGCCTATTAAATAACACTCAGCTATGAATTTTGGAGTAAATACAGGTGCATATTCATTAGTGAAACACTGAAATCAAAAATATGTCTGCAAAACATGAAGTAAAATGGGGCTGATAGGCCGAAACTTATAAGCTTTTCTCCCTCATTTAAATTTAGTACAGATTAACAGTATCCAGACACAGAGGCCATGGCTGACCATCTGGTTAGGTCATGAGTTATATTGTGTTCATTGAGTGGTATCTTGGAGCTTGCCCTTGTGTATAGATACAGCTATGCTGATTTTGGAAGGGTAGCCACAAGACATGAAAACATGGGCCGCGGTTTGGATAAGCACACAAATGGGAGCTGCCTACAGGGTATAAGACTTATTTGCTGGTACAAAAATTTGTGCCACTATCTCTATAGTGGCTGCTACCTGAACTAAGTTTAGTAAGAAAAGACTTCAGCATGTCAAGTAGTAAATATTCAACCATATTGTCTCTCAATTTAAAGTAAAAGGTATCACTAGCTTTCTATTGTTATTCCCAGATGTTAGTATTTCTTATGACTGGTACAGCCAACACTGATAAGTCAGTCAGTGTAGGACTTATGTGACATTAAATATAATATAAAATTGTTAATATGATTAACAAGTTGATACTGTAATAACATGCAAATAATTTATTGACAGCTAGCACATGATTTTCTTGCTTGTGTTTTTAGCATATTCTTCATAACACCTACGGTAAATTCTAATAATTTGTATTTATTTCTGTGTATCTCTAATATTCAGATATCAAAAAGTAACTTTTCAATAATATCTGGACAATTTTCAACTGTTTCGACCAAAAACATAAGGAGTTCCTTTTATACTACTATTATTCTGTTTCCTACTTAGGCTAACAATTAGCAATAAATGCCAGTTTTGTTTTCTTTTGTCCAATCATGCAGATGCAAGGGTGAAATATAGGTGAAATACAGAATCATAGAATGGTTTGGGTTGGAAGGGACCTTAAAGATCATCAGGTTCTACCCCCCCTGCCATGGCAGGGACACCTTCCACTAGAGCAGGTTGTTCAAAGCCGCATCCAGCCTGGCCTTGAACACCTCCAGGGATGGGGCATCCACAGCTTCTCTGGGCAACCTGTTCCAGTGCCTCACCACCCTCACAGGACAAAATTTCTTCCTAATATCTAATCTAAATCTACTCTCTTTCAGCTTAAAACCATTACCCATCATCCTATCATTATACTCCCTGATAAAGAGTGCCTCCCCACTTCTGTAGGCTCCTTTTAAGTACTGGAAGGCTGCCGTAAGATCTCCCCAGAGCCTTCTCTTGTCCAGGGTGAAAAACCCTCAACTCTCTCAGCCTGTCCTCGTAGGGGAGGTGCTCCAGCCCTCTGATCATCTTCAAGCCTTCACCTCTCAAGCCTGTCAGGGTCCCTCTGGATGGCACCCCTTCCCTCCAGCATGTCTGAGCAGTAGATCTCAAAGCATTTTGGGTAGATTGGGTTATGTTTTTGTTGTCTGTTTACAAACTGGAGAACATAAGGCAAAGACTACCACCTGGCAGGTCCATGGTAGAGTAGGAATAAGTCTGATTGACTTCTAGGCACAGCCTGAGTGCTTAGGGTCAGCGATCTCTTGGGATATTTTTGCAATCTTCTGCTTAGGAACTGCGGTAACAACTGCGCTGGTAGGGATGATAGCTCTATTCCAGTATATCTGGGGCAATTACCAGTTGGAGAAAAACCACAGCTTCACATATAGTTGTACAAAAAAACTTGTTAAGAAAGTTATTAATCCCGAATAGGAGGAAATCACAGGACGGTTGTCTAAAGAGCCATTATATCCTACAGTGAACCCTCTATAGGATGTTGCAGAATGATTCCCAGGAATACACTCTCCATTACTGTACTTTGTCTAGAACCAAGCAATGACTCTGCACCCTTTGAAAAACTTCAAATATCTAACAAATTTGCCTCACTGTCATGAAAAGTTACTGACATAAAAGAAAAGTTGTCCTTCCTGTTCCTTCATCTTTTTTGCCTCACAGTGGGTGGGTATCAGTATGAGACTGTGGATGAAACTAGAGGTTCCCATACTTTCAGGTCTTCTCATTTGTTTGCTCCGTGTTCAAGACCACCCTACCTCTGTGGAAATAACCTAGCATGAATATGAGGGGTAACAGAAGGAGCAGTTGGGGTGTGATTTTAGAGAGAGTCTCATTTAAAGCCTGGCAACTTGCCCCTCTGAGGGGAATGCTAAAACATTGGCCCTGAGCTACTTTCAGGTTACATTTTAAAATAATTGTAAGATTCAAAAAACATAAAACCTCACTTTTTTTTTTTTTTTTTTTCAGGTAAACTGATGGAAATATGCCAGAATTTACTGTTGTTATAAACTGATGTGAATGAATTAATTTCAGTTTAATGTCTCCCTTATATTAAAGTGAAGTAAGTTATCAGATTTTTAATTGGCTTTAAAACAAGTTCCAGTTGTTTTAAATTGTCAGTATGTCATTCAAGTTTAGGTACTGATGTAAAAGGCCTTGTATACGTAAGGGCTTTAAGGTTGCAAGATGGTTACAGAAAATATTTCATGGGTGTGCATGCTAATCTCTTCACACTTGGATCAGTTTGTCTGGCTGTCTCAAATTCTCTTCAATCTCTTACTCTCTCAAGTAATCCAGAAAGTAGAAACAATGCAAATGTATTTTAGGTGACCAACCACTATAAATATGGAATAGCAAACAGTAAAAATCGAATGCTCACCAAAAAGCTCCAGAACATGACTGAAATATCTTTTTTCACAATGTTTTCATCCAATAGGATCAAATAACAAATAAATTTATGAAAAATTGGTCAGTGTCAGTTTGCAAACAGAAGAAAGGTTGGCATTTACCAAACATATTCTTTACAATAGAGAGTTCTCCTTGCTCCACCCAGGGAACATATTGCTCTGTCCATTTGTTTGATTGGACTCAAAGGCTGAGTCTAAAGTGTTAAATACAACAGGTCACGATGCCAGTAGGAAATAGTCCTTCCAAGTGCTACCCCATGAGGTGTACCTAGATCTCAACTGGGAGATCCTAGTGGGTCAAAGTTGTGTCAGGGAGCATGCTAACAGCAGAGCGTGTTGGCTGCTCATGTTTTGAACATGCCTTTTCTCTGTTTTATTTCCTAGCAGAGGTGCAGCCTTGGAGACATTGGAACAGTGAATTTCTGATTAGCAAGCTGTTCCTAATCACAAGCACTTAGTGCAGGAAGAGAAATTTACTCTTTTTCAACCTGGCCAGTGTCACTTAGTTCATCTTGCATTCCTCCCTTCCCATATGAAAAACATTTTTTTGAATAAGGAGAAAGAGTGGATTGTTTAATCTCCTATTTTGCCTTCTACATTCCTGTTGGATCTGATAACATCTGTATACTGAGCTTTACCTTGTCTTACAAAACACTCATGAAAATGTCATGTCAGTCATCTAAACTGCAGTCGAGAAACTGAGTCCACAAAAAAAGTGGTCTCATTGGTCTCAGCCCACCTTCTCGTCAGTCAGTGTGCTAGCCATTGGGAACATTACCCTGTGTTTCTTTAAATACCTTCTGTAAGCTTTTCTCAAACCTGTTGCTGGATCTTTATTATATCTACTTTCTAATTTGAGATAAGCAACCATTTGAAACGATGCTATAGAAACCCTGTTCTACTGGCCTAATTATAACCTGTTTGTGTTTTCTCTGTTTTCTCCCAATTGCTCAAAAATTAAAGAGCATTCCTTTCAAAGATAATGTGTTGACCCTATTTTAGTCATGTTTTTGGCCTGCTACATTGCTCTTTTCAAGGTAACCTTGATATTGTTATAGACATACATTATAATTTTTTATGCTGGAACTATCTATATTGATTTGACTGTGGCCTTTGATCCAATAAATCACAACATATTGCTGTCTAAGTTTCCCTCAATTTGGCTGAGTTTAACTACAGTAGAATGGTTCTCTGGCTACATTAGAGAGCAAACACCAGTCATTTTGTCTAATGGTGTTGAATCTGAGGTGAAAATGTTACATGTGAAGTTACCTCAGGAGCTAATTAGAGGGCTTTTACTTTTGCAGTTTTTATTAATGACCTGTCGACGCTGTATAGTTCATGAAATATTCTGTACATCTACATGCTGATGATGTGACCTTGTACACAATAAGAGCACAGATAAGGTATGAGACCTTGACTGTTCTAACTCAGAATTTATGGAGTGATTTTCACAATTTAAAGATACAGTTTTCTGCAGAAATAAATTGGTTTAGAAAAATGTAAAATATGTAATTAGAGCAGTTGTCCCTTGTACTACAAACAGACCTAGGTGAACTGGTTTGGAAAATAATAATATTTCCCTCACATTAGAAAATATGTCAACTACTGAAAAAGCCAAAGCTACCTTTTCCCCCTCCTCAAAGGAAATATTGATAAAGCTGGAAGGATCTACATCTCAATATTTCTAAAGACTGGGGTCCTTGACAAATGAGGTGACCAGATCATATCCATGCTCACTGGTTCAGTCAGAAGTGCTACACAGACTGGCCAAGGTGCAGGCTTTCAGCACAGCTGTAGGCACCAGTGATGAGAAGCCTGATAAAGGTAATGCTGGTTCATATTCACCTCCAGAATAGGATGCTGTCACTGTAATAGCCCAGATAGGCCAGCTGGGCAGGACTAGTCTATGTCTTAGATCAGAATTTGTTTTATGGCATTTTGGAGATATCCAGTGAGAATGCAATTTATGTATTTGGACTTCAGTGGATATTTTGCTGTTGACTTTAAGGTTTAATTCCACTTGCTTAAACATACCCATTTGGTGACATTTTAGCTATTCTAGGTTATCCTGTTAGACCTCTACCTACCATTGCAGAGGCAAGTGGTTCTCCTGTGTCATATCCTTTGCTATGATGTCTTCAATAAGCCAACACACCTCAAACAGCTGTGGCAACAGTGGCTTAGCCCAATGACAGCAATCTATCATGAGAAATGTTAAGATGACTGAGAAGCTGGAGTGTAATAACAAAACCCCCAGTCTTTCATTGTTGGCCTAAACTATGTGTACTATGCAAAGAAATATTAACCAGTTACATAGGTACGTCAAGATCACATACTCTTTGATCCCTGGGTTTGAGAATGATGCTTGGAGCATCTAAGCTTCTAACTTTTGTGAAACTCACTGGAAGCTGGTTCATTCTTTAAATCTGCTGATGATCTTGTTCACGAGTGAACCGCCTAACTATACCAGGCTGATTCCTCTCCTCTTTCTTTATCTCTGTGTTCCTCTTCCCTGCTACTCTAGTTTTTCAAAGGGTTAAATTCTTCCTTCCCTAGGTTGCAGAGAGAATTAATTATTTTGTCTCAGAGAGTGTCTGAAATTGAACATGTGCATTTGTTTTTCCTTAGGTATTCAGAACCTTTGGTTGCATTTTCTGGCTAAACAATTTAGGAGAGTACGTGTTTTAATAATACTTTTCAGCTGGACTTGTATTCCAAAGACACTTTAGCAATTCTGAGAATTGTATTTGATAGCTGCTTGTACAAGCCTGTATTGCTGATGGAGGAAATTCTTTATTTAAAAACCAATATGCTGGTTCATATCTTCTCCAGCTCATCAAGGGATGAATCATTAACTTTCTCATCCCTCCCTGGATACTTGGATTATGTATAAAGATATACAGCTTTATGCCACTGTTTCTGCTGCAGGCAGTTTTGAGGTTTACACAGGCAGCGAAGAGAGAGAGATAACACCAGGCAGAAGTGTCGGAAGGTAGCACTTCTTGAATGAGAGAATGGAAGGCTAACAATTACCTCTTTCCTATTAAAAGAGCTCATCCTCTAATATTTCAAATTATTCAGCAGCTCTTGTTGAGACATGTCCTCAACTTCTCCCTGTGTACTCTCCACTATCACAAGTGAAAAAATGTACTTTTTCTTATTGACATGATTTGGCCACGCAATCTTGTGTGACTTCAGGACTGCAACTCATTCCCAAACATTGGGTACTCCAATACAAAAGAGTTTCCAAAAATTTTGTTTATTCCAGGAAACTGCTACTGTGTCACATTGGCAGCTCTCAAGAGCTTTAGAGGGTGAATAACACTTCTTCAGTTTCTCTTTCCCAGAGCTGCTGGTACAAACCAGAAGAAAAAAACAGGTGTGAGGAGGAAGAAGAGGAGTAAGTAAGTTGAGGAAGTGGTTTAGGTACTGAAGAAGAGGGAGGGAAAAACCTGCAGGAGAGCAGAGAGCAACATGTAAATGTGGAAGTCAAATACATGCTCAAAATTACTTTGAGTAGAGAGAAAAATATTCAACCTCTGAGCAATGTGATTATGTGCTATCAGCTCTTGAGAAGCATGCTACAGCAGGGAGCTGTCATAAGAACAGAGACAGATCAGTCCACTTCAAGAACAGTGCATCTGGAAGAACAGTGCATCTGGCTGTTCACATAACAACATTGTGTTTATGTAGCGCCATTTCTTGCAGTTACTCACTCCATGGTGGTAAATCCTAGAAGCTCTGTTCTGGACAAAACCTCTAAAATGCTACATGGTTGTATGAAAAAAAGAGTTTGTAACGCTACAGACACATAATTGCAGTGGTCTAACAAGTTGCCAGGATGACTCACTGCATATGTACTCTTAGCTGTCATAATGTAAATGTATGTTCTTAAACTCATTTCACTGAGGTTTAAGTTAGTGCATTTTAACTTGCATGTGCTGTGGCTTAGAACTATGCAAATAGCTACTTTGGCTCAGCTAACACGTGGTATTCATTAAGCTGTGGCAATATGATTATGCATCTGAGCCCAAGACAAGAGACAACATATGGCTGCAGACGTAAGTGAGGGTATTTCAAGGAAACCAAGGGACAATATAGGTCAGCATGGTTGATGGTGGTCTCAGCAGACTGTGAGTTTAACCATTGACAAGTTTTACCAGATTT
>NW_010135998.1:0-42166 GCF_000699245.1 Pterocles gutturalis | reverse complement strand
AGAGTGTTTTATGGAGAAGTTTGAAGGAAAACAATGAAATGATGTTTATTTATTTATGACCATGAAAACCTTTTGTTCTGAAGACTGTGAGGAGAACCTGTGGGACAAGCCATGAAAGCATTTATTTGAAATGTTAATAGGCCAGACAGGAGTAAACAACTCATTAATGAAGAAAGGCTGATAGGAACTGTGAGTGAGATCAGCTATGAGGTTCCTCTAAAATAACAAGTAGTTTTGCATTTGATGTCATAGGAAAAGGATGCCAAAAAAACAAAATGAAAAGAGGGAGTGAAATGGTTAAAAGAAACAGGCTAGAAAATAGTTTTTGCCAGGCATATTCTTAATGGACATAAGGATGATTGCTTTTGTCAAGGCCAGAGAAAAGAATGTTGCAGTAATCAAGATGTGCTACGATTAGTGGATGGGAAGGGCTATCTATTAGAGCTGTTATGCAGAAAGAATCTACTAGGTAGAGACACAGCCTGAAGGGGTGTTTGTAGAGAGAGATTCAGCTCTAGGATGAAACCATCTAATAAAAGTTTAAGTTTACAGGTAAAGTATAGGTTTGTATTTATACTGACTGTCCTAGTAATTCTAGTAAATCTTAGTTTAACAGGCAGCAGATATTTTTTCCTGCTTAAACATGAGTTTCACCCCGGAGGTTTACTAAAATTAGAGCATGTGAAAGTTTATTTCTTTATTTTTTGCTTGCTTCTTTGTCTTTTTATAAACATCTGTTTCTCCTTTTATCATAAATTATAAGGAACTTTTCTTTGTTACTGCTCCTTTAATTTGATATCAGTGGTATCGTGTCAATCACGGACGTGCATAGCAATGCTAACTACCTTAAGTGTAACCCCCTACCTTAAGTGAGCGCAGGGTCACCCTTAGGTAGATGTAACACGTACAAGAGCTTTGGAGTCATGGTTGCAGGGCATCTCCTTCCATCTAGCTGCTGTGTGGCAGGTCTGGCAAGACGCACAGGGCAAGCTCTCTGCACTTCACTTACCACTTGCTGAATGCTCAATGCAGTCAGATCATGATAACCACAGGCACGCACAGCCTGCACACAGCCTGCATGCTGCAGTTACCACTTACCTGTTGCCCTCAACTTGTTATTGTCGGTATCAGCATTTAAAAGAGTGGTATACTGATCCTTTCAGGTGAGAGAGTGGGACTGTGGTGGGGAGATTTGGGGAGGAAGAGGCATGAGACAGAGAGAAAGGTCAGTGGAGCTGGTGGTGGGGAGCTGTGGAGATGGCTGGAAGAGTGAGGAGGAGGGATGGGGAGACATAAAATTTTGAGTAGGGCACCAGTTTGTAGTTGGAGAAAACGGGTCCCAGGTGGGGAAGCCAGGTCAAAGATGGGCCTTTTTTGGCTCCCAGATGAGAGAAAAATTACGCTAAAACATTTTTAAAGAAACAGATTTCTACACTAAAACTAGCTTAGGGCCCTGATGGAGCTGGTGAGGGAGGGATGTACAAGCTGTGCCAGGACTGGGGCAGCTGAGTGTGCTGTTGGGGTTTCACAGCTCTTGAGATCCACAGCCAAAAGTCAGCCACATGGAGATTTTTGATACGGCTCTCAGCACCTTTTGCTCTCAAGTCTGCAGTGTGCATATTCATATAAATGCCTTTGCAAATGTGTCTTGATTTCATTTATAGCTCTTCGGAAGAAATTGTGTGGGGAGGCTCACACAGCATGCAGAGATCAAACGTCAGTCCTGGTCCCCTTCCTGTGAAGCTCATCAATACTCGCAAGGGCAAGCCATGCCTCTCTGTTTGTTGTGCTAGTCAAATATGAGGGGGATGTTATTAAACATTCAAGCCCTAACCTTCCCTGACTCCAGGAGCCAGGAACATGCAGAAATCATTCATTACAGGGCAGTTTGAGAGGGATCAGTTTTCGGTAGCGTTGCCAACAAGTTAATCTTCCCAGAACTGGAATAAAAGCACCAGTGTGGCCAGGTCAGGAACCAATTTCAGCACAAACATGGAAGTGCTGTGCAACATTCAACACCACTGAAATTCTACGAAAATTAGAAATGTAAAGAACATCCTAAAATTACACAATCAAATAAAGCAAAGATTTAGTTTTCTAGAATTTAATCGTGAACAACGGAGGCCTAGAACTGCTTATCGTACTCAATATGGATTACTTTGCATGAGTCAGACAAGCAGGATTTCAGCCCACAGGGGTGAAAACCAAACTGTAATAACCATAAAAAGGTGTAGGACTGCTTATTTATAGACATGCATATTAGAAATGCAATAAAAAGTCCCAGTACAAACTCAGTAGACAGGTTTCAGACACCAAAAATGGCTAGCTTTAAGTTGTTTCTGAATTATGGCGAGCCCTGAAGTCGGCCTGAAACCAATTAATTTTTTTTTTGTCTTTTATGTTTTAAAAATGACCAAAGAGATCTCTTAGAAAATATATTACAAAAAAAAAAATACTCCTAGAGTTAAACCTTTTGTGAGAAGCTTCAGCCTGGAGCAAAATTTAATGGCCGGGCTATAAAGCACTGAAAACTTTCATAAAGGGGTTCATAAAGAAACACCAACTGACCCTGAACCCAAGGAGGTCTAGCAAGCTCCACTGTAATAAACACAGGGCCTAGTTAATTTTCACTTAAGGGGTGTATGACATTTGAGTAAGATGTGGTTGCTTTATGTTCACTTTCAGCACATATGTCCAATAGATACAAATGACAGAGGGGGATACTGCAGTTGAGAGGTCTACTGTAAGTTACAGCTAGTCCTAAATTAGGTTATAAACTCTGTTAGCGAGGGATTGTGCTTTTTCATGTGTTTGTAAGGTGCCCAGCATGACTGGACAGTAAGACCCTTTTTATCTACATTTCCTACTTCTATGCCTCCTCTAGACTAGAAACAGACAGTGTGGGATGTGTAGACAGCTCATTTCCACAGCAGTTACATTAAAGCATAAGAACTGCTGTTGCAACTGCTTTCACTGCTTTAATGTTCATCCCATGGGAACTGCCAAAATCTAGACCATGTTGTATCCTTACCTGACTAATTGATTTAAGTTAAATGTAATGTTTAGAAAGAAATTTCTGTATTTTGGATTAAAAAGAAATAACTGTATGCTCACTCACTTTCTCCAGAAATACATGTGTTATCTGTATGGAAATACTCTATTCATGTGTTTCGCTGTGTTTAATACAGGCATAAACACATGCAATGCGTGAGGCATGAATATGAGGAAGAGAAATCCTTAATTTTGCTTAATCGCTCAGACATCACCTGTGCTTTTATAACACATTTTCTTACACCTCAAGATGTTTCTGTTATTGGTGGCTTCAGGACTAGTATTTCACCCAGAAGAGAGGCAAAACCTATTCTAGGTCATTGCCTCCTCTTGGCCAGCGAGGGATGCTCTTGCACTAACAAGACACCTATGCAGGGACTTTAAGTCTCATCTTCTCCCTTCATCGTCACCCCTCTCTACTTCACCTCCCTCCTCTTCCCTTCCGGTCTCAGCCACTGTTGGCCTTCAGGCTAGATCTTCCAGTATAAGTAAGATAGAGCTTCAAAAAAGATCCATTTTTTCAAGCATCCTACGCTTAATTTAAATTCCTCATCTTAGCATTGGTCAGAATTTGTTTCAAAGCCAGACAGAAAAGTGAAGGAAAGGCAGATGTTTGTCAAGGCTATATTTTGGAAGCTATTGCTTAGATGTGAAAATTGGTTATACTTTAACCATGAGTGACAAGCACAAAAAGCATATTCTTTCCTCCGTGTATGTTTGCAGAACACTTCTCTTTTCTTCGCCTGCAATAATGGTATGTTCCCTTACACTCTGCTTCTGCTTGGTTATCAGTAATGTATTGTGGGTCTAACAATGGTGCCTGTTTTCACAATACTTTGTGGAATAATGCCATCCATCCTCATGGATTCATTGGTTCATGAATGTATTGGTGAAAGGTGGGACAGATTTACTCAACTTTTCAGCATAATATTGCTATTGTTCACTGCTAGGGTATGCATAACGAATGGCCTTTAGTGTAAACAGCTCAGCCGCTGAGCTTAGTGATTACTATGAGGGATCTGTTTGAGGTGGGTATTTCTAGTTCTTTGATATATGACTCATTAAACCCACTCTATGTAAGTATTGTTTACAGTGCTTGCTGTGCTGGTGGCTTGCATCTGAGTACTTGTATTTAATTTGAAAGGTATTTTGCCTACACTTAGAAGAAGTCTTTAAGTGCCTAAACCACTCTTACATTTTTTTCATTATAAACCATTTGCAGAAGAGTGGAAAGGAGCTGGGAGTTTCTTATAACAAGACAAATGACCTTTTACCTCTACAGTTTTCCCTTTGAACTCACTAACCTCCTTTCAACAGAAAGCAAACAGTAGGATAATAGTCTCTTCTCAATTTCTCCAGACTTTTGCCCTCCCCAAGATGCAAGGGTTGGCTTTGCCCCTCAGTGCTTGCCTTGCTAATAGGAGGCAGAGCTCAGAAAGATAATGACACAGGACTATCATGTCCTAAATTTATTTTATATCCTAAGTTCATATTAACTTTTGTGCTCTGACACCTGCACTGAAATGGTCTAAATCACAGATTGCCATTTTTTTAATGGTCTGTGATTACACAGGCCCATTGCTTTTATTCAGAACCAAAACTGCTCAGGTCATGATGGTGCTATAGCAACAGGGGAATCCATTTAATTGGTGCCTTGTTGAAATATACTCCTGTCTGTGGTGTGATTGCTGTGGAGCAGAGCCTGCACCATTGATTTCATTCCCTCCAATCAATGGGTAAATGGCACACCTAGTCAGTTTTAAGTGGCATGCTTGTTGTCTATACTTTATTCACAGTGGTTAACAACTAGGAATCAATGTCTGCTACAATAAACTCCTGTTAGCTTGGCCTTTACTAGTTTCATGCTGCTACTTTACTCAACTACACCTTTAACTCTGCCTTTGCAGTCACTGTTTTTGTAAGTTTAAAAGTGTCTTGGTGTCTAGGATAGTGAGTAAAATAGCTAATGGAAGGAAGGTCGAATGGTTGAAGACAAAGACTGGAATTTATGTGTTAAAGAGTTCTAGTTCAATTTCTCTCTGTCTTCCACTGTGGCCGTGCTACTGGAAGTAGATTTGAACTCGATAGACATACCTTCTGTGCCACCTCTTCTAAGGATGAGTTTGATTTTAGGGCTGGCAGAATGAAGTCCTGGAGGAGTTCTCCAGTTTGGGAAATCTTTATGAGAGAGAAAGTTTCTGTAGAGATTCTTGTATCATTCCTTGGTTCACAGAGTATATCCAGCTATGTGAGAGGTGGGACCATCCTTACATTCTCTGAGAAACAGTTCCCAGAACAAGCCCACCTTCTTCACTTACAGCAGACAGATGACTTCTCTACCTTGGATTGAAACCAGGTCTCTGTCCCCTCTTTTCTCCTCTACATATGCACCCTTCATGCATATGTACTTGCATTCATGTGCACACGAGATTTGGGGACACTGTGCTGGAAGTATTTTCAGAGTATGGATCAGAAGAAAATTTTATCTTGCACATTACATTGTTCTATCAGGACAGATGTTTCTTGTAAGTGTAGTAGAACATTTACAATCACTGGACAGAAGGGGCGTCATTGGTTGAAAATACTGTTTAGTGTTTTGTATTCCTCCATACTTTATAGATTGTAGTAAGCCTGACTATTCCTTGATTGATATATTTGTTTTCTAGACAGACCATTTATGCGCTCCTCTTTCTGTTGCTCATATTAAGTGAATATATTTGTATCTTTATGATAGTTTCCTCCCTTACCCGCATTTTTTTTCTCCCCTGAAACTTTTCCATAACTTTAAAATTTCCATAAAGGAGTCTCATATTATTAATACTATTTTTATATACCACTATGGGCACTTTTATTATTATGATTTACTGTTACAACTGTACGCAAAGGCTCCTGTTCAGGTAACTTGGGAATAACCTGTTGAAACCTTGGCTAATAACTCCAATACACCTGTCAAATTTGTCAGCATGGATTAATTGTTGTTTGGGAGAATTGTCAGCCATACAGGGCACACCATTTGAGGGAACATTCAGAAGATAAAGCCAGGAGGGAGAACCTTGCCCCTAATATAAGTTTATGGTTTCCTGCCTCAAAATCTACAAAATTCTGAAGCCCTTTTGTAAGTTAGATCTTACATATCATTGCTAATTTACATTGCTTACATTTCTGCTGAAGTTAATGTAAGCTGACATTGTTACAAAGGAAGTACTTCTTAACAGGAGTGAACGATTTTTGCACAGCATGTCCTGCGTATGAGCCACAAACAGGGCATTGTTTGTGTAAGTATGTGTCTGAGACCTGTCACCTGTGAGTGAGCATGCCAGTGGTCACTGCGTTACCCCCATTTATTCATCATTAGTGCTGGAGTTTTTCTTTTTTCCTACATCACCTATTCTGGGACTTTCCAGTGTCCTGAGTTAATACAGTGTGGATAAAACTATACAATGTAGGTTTCAAGATTGCTCCATCACTGTAGAGTAGTAGTTGCTATCCTTGTAGCCAGAAATAGTTGAAACAGGTCAGACAACATGTTTTTTCATTGGAGTATACCTAAACTCATGGAAGTCCTAAGGCTTCCTAGGGGTGGACTGTAAATTCTAATGTAGGCCAGGTAAGAACCTGGGTTGGATGTCTTTCTGGGATTTTTGTTCTTTTAATTTTGCCACTTCTGTGCTGTGTTCCTCACCAGTCTGCCTCTGAGTCAGGAATCCCAGACTTCCTAGGACTTGCAACTCCTCCTCATAGAGAAATATATTTGAAACATAATATTTCTTTCAAATCTGTGCTGAAAAGATATGTCAAGTTCCCAAATCCTACATGAACTGGACTTACTTTTCTTTAGTCATCTTGAACTATTGCTCTTCATAGGTAGAATACACATTTCTCAATGCTGTTGAAACAAAAATTGGGATGTAAAAACATGAATCTATGAATAGGAGCAGTAGTATGTAGCTATATGACGATAACACCTAGAGACTCAGTACTTCATTCCTTATCATGTCACAGCCTCTGGATGCACAACAGAAGTCTCTGTTCCAAGGATCTTGCAGGAAAAGTTTAAGGCAAGAATAGAGGATGTACCTAAGGCAGGTGGACACAACAGATGTTTTAGAAATACTGCAAAGTAAATAATGTGTAGAAAATACTTGTTACTGATAGATGTTCAAGAATCATTTTTATTCATTGAATATTTATTATGGCCTGTGCTATGCAGTTTTCTCTGGCTTCTGGGTTGAAACGTACATAAATGGTGAATGTCCATCTAGATAACTGCTGATCATCAGCTATTGTACTCATTTTATTGGAAGGCAAGACACAGAGGAGGTTATGGCATATGCAGAGTAACAAAGGACCAGAGCAGAGTATAGCATCCAAGACCTGCAGTATCTTGCTCTCCCATCAAGATGCACCTCCTTAAGGGACATTTGCTTTGTGATTTCATGTTCAGTTGGCTAGAAGCACTCAAAGATGTCTACACCGCTGCCAGAGTACAAGCAGGCAACAGAGAAGTTGATAGTCCTTCTTGTAATCATCAGTAATTAACTGATGAGCTCTTGAGCTCCACTCTCTAAGAGAGGAAATGTAGTTGTCAGTGTTGGAGTTCATTGGGTCTGCAGGGGCAATGGGTCCTGTCATTCTGTGGTTTGTTCTGTGTTCAGAAAAGATCCAATAACAATTCTGCGATGGCCTAGGGTTGCAAAAGATTGGTGCTTGATAACCTTTGGTAAGACTTGATAAACTGGGGGACCTTCCTGTATTCCTAATGGGTTTGTGTCTGCCAGAAAAGTCATCTTGTTGCCATGCAAATGATAAATCAGAACCTGTCTCTATGGTGGTTTGTGTCATTCTTTTACTTTCCTTTTCCATAGCTTTTCGTTTTATTTTTGTTTTGCTACCACTGGATAATATGCAGCCCCACAGCTCTGGCACAGAGAACCTGATGAAAGTGAACATATAAGAAAAATATTAGTGGCTGCACTCTTCGTTGCAGAGGTAATGGCCACTGACATTAATGAGAATTATGCATGTGTGGAAGAAGAGTATGGCCCCTTTACTTAATAGAGCCCTTAATATGTTTTAGTGAGCCATGGTGGTGTTCTAAATATCATGAAACCCAAAGGAGGCAGAGAAAACAATCTCTGGCACTGATGAGCTGGATTCATTGCTCTGAGGTGGATGGCTTTTCAGGAATATCCCAGTTTCTCCTCCTCTGCAAATAGTTCTGCATGCACTATTCACTGACATGAAAGAGGAAAAGGTAAGGAGAGTGGACAAGAAAATGGGGAAAGGACATACAGAACAAACCAAGCTGTCACGTGTCAGACTGTCACATAAATACATAAAAGTCCAAAATTAAGCATTATACTCTCACACACATGTATGTATGATTTTACACATAGAGTAATTTTGTGTGCCTTTTATTATAATTCTGGTCTAGGCCTGCTTTACACTATGTTCTGTTTTATGAAAGTAAAATGTGAAAATCTACTGATAAGCCAAAATAATAAAAACTTTATGGCATGTCAGGGCTATTTTTTTATTATTATTTTTTAACCTTGATCATGTTGTAATAGTGAACATATGTATCCTTGGCCTTAATCACCTTGTCGAGTTAAAGTGTATATTCAACTTCATTTACATGACATATGATCTAATGCTGGAGAACAACAATGCCATTGTAGTGCTAATTGAAAACTGTGAGCTGAGAGCCAGAAGAAACCACTGGTCTGATTGCTGAGGGTCCCAGGGAAAGGGATTTATTCCCACACCTGCAGTTGGACCATAACACTAACATTGTTACCAACATCTGGGTCTAATCAGCACAGAGGCCTTGATATGCTGCTCCTGTGGCACATAAATTTAGCATTATATTCATTTTAAAGGCCCCTTCTTTCAGTTTTTTAAGGACAAGATAGATTCATGGCTCCACAGAGTCTAACAAAGTAGAAACCACAAACAGAGTAAGTTACTGCCAGGTTTCTTAGACCATACCTACCTAGTATATGCCACTTAAATAATGGAATTTTATGCTCAGTTCTGGTTTTCAAAAATGTATCTCTGTAGAATGCAAAGTCCAGCTGAAACTATGTTTAAGGTAAAAAGCAAACACTCTTTGCCAATTTGCATATATCAGTTTTTATTGTGACATCTGAGCTGTATCAGCCACAGGGATGACTGCAGAACCGGTGACGATCCTGGGGGTTCACAGGAAAACGCAGCTCTGCCTGGGTTGAGGTGGCTGCATCAGCCAACGTTGCCCTTGTAGGAGAGAGTACTAGGGTCTTTCCAAATGGCTCTCCAGTTCAGTGCAGGACAGACTGAATTCCCTGTTCGTGATTTGGATCCTAGGCTCTCTTTTGCAGTCAATGAAATGCCTCTTGGTATCCTCTTTCTGTATGTGGTCTTGTGTGGATTCTGCTGGTACACCCATGGGGGCTGAACTGGGTGCTACATGGTTGACTCCTCTCATAAATGATAACCCGTGGTGCTTTTGAGCTGCAAGAGATGATCTTTTGCAGAGAGTGATGCTCTGGCAAGTGAGAAAATTGAATCTCTGTTGCAACTCAGCTTCTGTGATTTACGCTTGAAAATACTCCATGCCTTAGTTTCTTAATTCTGAAAGCAAGCTTGCCTCACAAGCTATTGTGAAGCTAAAACCCCTTTCATAAAGGTGACGAAAGTATCCAGAGATAATGGAAATTGCGTAAAGAGAGAGAAAAAACATAGGACTGAAAGCCAATCTGCCCAGGCCAAAGAGCAAAATTTAATTCTTCACTTGTTGAGGATAACCAGTGATTATTTTTGCTAATGCATCCCTTGGCTGTCTCCACAACTATCTAGCTAACTGGCTGTTCACCTTTGTATCTTCATGTATTTGCCTGGGAAGTCCATACAAACAATGGGACAGACATGGACACCATTACAGAAGGTGGATATTTTTTTCTGACATTTTTCAGTATCTACGTATTTTTAATATCTGTAAATGGTGAATATCATGACACGGAGAAATTTTGTTAGCAGATCTGGAAATTCACAACTTCTGATCCTACCTCTGGCACTGATATTTCTTAGCAGCAGGCAGTTCATTTAACTGTTGCCTCTCTTACCTACTGTGCCTTTTGGGGATAAATACTGATATAGAGGACTGTTTACCTAAGATTTCAAGATAGAAAAATATCACAGGGATACAATAGGCTTAACACTGTACCACTGACTAGAGTGTAACTACATCAGTTGGGTGAAGCGTAAAGTTTCACCTTGGTCTCTCTATTGTCAAGAAAAATGTCTGTTTCAAGAGAAAACCTGTTTATCGTAATAGTTTTGTAACCTCTGCGGCCTTCTCAATACCAGCGGGATGGTGGAAGAGGAATTTCCTTTTTATTACTAATAACTCCAGGTGGAATTTTTAAACTGAGGAGCCATAACTTAAAACCAGAAGATGTCAATGCAGATACTAACACACTGAACCAGATTCTCAGCCACTATAAATTGAGGTAACACTGTTAATTTTGATAGAACTACATTTCATCCCAGTTGAGGAGAAGGTGCATTATTTATGGTATGACTGCAAAATCTGCCACATGATTTACCATAGAAATGTATTCTGGCACTAGCAATTGGTTTTGGTAGTATGCCAGCTTGCTGGCTTTGAAGGATTTCCAGCAGCCAAAGGGGAATTTTAGCACCCAGCATTGCCCTATCCCTGTGTTCCATTTCCATAGGTCCACAGCAGATTTGTCCCGTTTCCCTTCCAGCTGCATCAGTCTGCTGTCAGCTCCACTGCTGTTCAGGACGGTGCTGCAATCCCATGTGCCTGGAGCCCCTGGGGCTGCTGAGTCTCACCTAATGCAGTCAGGAAGAGCTGCATTTGGGAGGTCAGGAACGGCATTCAGAGGAGAACCGTGGGGTAGGATTCTTAGAGATGTTCAGTTTGTGCCTTTCCTCATTCTTGTTTCATTTGCCACCATGAGAGTGAATGCCTGCTGTACTGCTTTTCTGCACTCCTGAACAACTTTGTGACCAGATTGAGAAACTTGAATTTCAATACCTGTGGTTTAACCACAGCTTCCACACACAGGAAAACCTCCCACGCTGCCCATGGGAGATGCATGGGAGGAAGAAATAAGATTGGAGTCCCTCATTGTCTGCATGAAAGGCTCTCTCTCTGCAGCTGTTTTGACTTTTTAACTTCTCTGCATTGCTGTGTTATTGAAAGTGCTACTTAAATGAATTAAATGCTAATTATTTCAATAATTCACTGGTCAATTTTGATAGGTCTTTCCTTGTAAGTTGCTCTTATAAACTAGAGGAGTCTGGCAAAATTAACAAAACCAAAATGGTCAGAGTAATGCAATTTGTTAGTGTAGTTTAACACAAAATCTGAGCCACACAGAGATCTCACATTTGTGCTGAACATGGTAAAAATGGCATAAGCACATAACCAGGCTGTGTAACCATATGGCCACTGTGGACATCATAGAGTCCAGGCTTGCATTTCACATAGTTTGCAGGCACATTACTAAAAGGGTATTGTATCTGACTTCTTTATGATGATTCAAGTAAGATACAACAGCTGTATTAGAGAAATTTAAAAGAATAATCACACAGTGGAGAAGGTGTCTCATGTCATTCCATATTTTTGAATTAAAGTGCAATTGGTATTGTGTCACAAGTTGGAAAAAAGGAGTTAAACTTACACCACTGGAAAATCCTGATGAGTCAATCGTATTTATTTTAATGTGTGAAGTGCAAAAATACGATCAAATACAAACATGTTATTATTTTAGTCATAATATCTTACTGCATTTTATGTCGTTCCTTCTAATGTGATACCAGCAGATCTAATGAGCTGTTTAGGGGTTTTTGCATTTCAAACCATGACCTCCTAAAAATTAGGATATTTCTTTCATCCAGGATCATTTTGCTGAAAAACACCCAAATTTTAAAATATTAACATATATTTGATGTGGAAAGGGACATTGGACATATCACAATGACTTAATTGACTTGGTTGTAAAATACATCCATAAAATGATGAAAAATTCACAATTAGTTCTCTGATACTTTCTCAGACCACGTGTGATGGCAATCTACAGCTAAGCCCCAGTTCTGCAAGTCATAATACAAGAGTCTGCAAGGCAGAGAAATATATCCACATGGTGCTGATTGCAAACCTGTAGATATTTCCCTGAGGTGTTTTCTAGAAATCATAATTTTTTCATTATGATTAAAACCAGGTTTTTTCTCTGTGAATCATTCACAAGCTGAGGATATTTTCTATGACTCTGTTTGCTGTGTGCAACCGGTATAGAAAAGTTAATGTGAAGGAATATCTGACTATGTGATGTTCATAAATTGTACACTTCAGTTATCCAGTATGGCCAGGTCTTCAAAAGGAACTGGAATCATTGCAGAAATGTTTCTGGTTTGTATATATCATCCTTTGAATTAGGAACCTGCTGCTGTCACCTATTTGCCCTTGAAGATCAGAGCCTCTGTGTTGCACGACTCTGATGATTCACCTAAAACACGGTTTGGCTTCTGAACCCTCAGTGGATGACTGAAGCATTTTAAGCATCAAAGTCAGGAAGAGGAAGGAAAAAAAAGAGTGAAGTTTGAATATCCAAGTAAGGCACTCAGGTATTGCTAAATACTGTGATGCTCAGGCACCCAGTTCCTCTGGGTTTCTGAAAATCCTAGTTGCACTACTGATTATTGCAGCAGGCCATTTTCAGACTCCAAACATTAATGCAAAGAAAAGAAAATTACAAAAGTTTTGGAAGTAAATGTTAAGAGATGTAAGTATAAGCCTCCTTCAAATATTCAAATACATGTTCAGATACAGTTTTCGTGGGTATTTACCCACTTCTAAACTTTTCATAAAAGGAATATCTGTATCTATGTTCCATGCAGTTTAATGTCCATTCTATTTCAAAAGTTTAGATTGCATGCCACTATTTTTTAACCAGTGATATTTTTTTTCCTGAGTATTCCAACAGTTTTTTAAATACAGAAAATGACAAATTGTCTTCATTTGCAATGTCAGTCTTCTTCAAAATTCCATGCTTTCAAACTGAGCAGATGATTAAAGGCTGAAAGACCATAATGAATCAGATCTGCACTATAAAATTTTTGCATTTCTCACTTAGAACTGTGTATAATGTATAAATGATGGCTGATCTAATATATTGATAGGAACAGAAGAAAGCAAACATTTCCATGTTATAATAATTCTTAAATGTGTTTTGCAGTACCTCAAAGAACCCATGCATCAGAGCTTTCATTAGGGTGGATTATAGCAAATATTGCATGCTTCCATTGCCAGCTTATTACGTAGCAGTTTTACTTGCGTCATATGTTTAATTACCACATTAAATCATGGTTCCTAAATGTCAGTTCACAGCAGGTTCCTTCTCTGAAATCTTACCTTCCTTCTTCATTGGTGGTGTAACCAATAGCAAAAAGGTTTCCTTCTTTTCCATTTGTAATCTAAATTTCAATTTTGTGTCTGTAATACTATCCCTGCCTAGTGCAGCAACTCACTACTTACAAGAGCACAGAAGGAAAAGTCCTTTTTTTCCTTGAATGTGCATATTCCTGGAGGAGCTTAAAAACTTCCATAAATCAATAAAGTAATTGCTGCATAATGACCTATTGTTGGTGAGCGTGCCCAGAATGATGTCATTGGGGGGTAATGGAGCTACTGAATCAAAAAAATGGCAGCTGTTTCCAATTTATTTGAGAGTCAGTTGGACAGAAAATTAAATAAACACATAGACAAGCAGGACAAGGGCAAGTCCTTGCATTATTCTTATGATAGTTTTAATTCAATCGCAGAAGTCAGCAGGCAGCTGATATTGTGGCCCAGACTTTCAGTAATTGCCTGTCTCCCATCTCAGTCAGACTGCACATGCTCATTTCATCATTTTAAGCTTTTGTGACTCAGATTAAAAAAAAAAAAAAGACCAATGAAACAAAGATGAAACTTAGTTCTTTTTTCTCCTGCTCTCCCGCCTCCCTTCACAGCATAGCAGGCTATCTAGGAGATGTATTAATAGAGAGAAATTTTCATTTCTTCCTCCATCTGCCTCTATGGGGCCTCTACCCTCCTTTCTCTAGGATACGGAGGAGAGTTTTCATTTTTTTTGATCACTCATATGTCCTTTGGGAAGCCCCCTAAAGTTTCATATTCACTGGGGAGAAAAAAAATGCCACCCAGCTTCACACTCTCTTCTCCGCTGTGAATAACAGCTTTGATGTGCTCCTTTGAAGTTACTGGCTCGAGGCTGCATTAGGAAAGCATCAAATACAGCCTTAGCACTGCGTGTGGAAGCTGGTATCATGTAGTGTTTGCACACCAGACTTGGGGGCACCTAACATGCTTGTGGCAGCCGAATGAATGCAGGGTCTCACAACAGCAGGTCTCCATCACAGCATACTCTTTTCTTTTGCAGCCCCAATTCCCATTTCCTACTGGCAATGCATTGAGAACACATCAACATTCTTGATATTTTCCAGTTCTTACAGCTTCTTATGACACCCTTGCACCCTTTAGGAGCCCTGCTATGGGTCATAGCATTGGAACATCACATATGACTCCAGTCAGACAAGAGGGAAAATTTGGGTTTGGTTCTCTGTTTCTTACTTCAGGGTAATATGGCTTGAAATCCTGCTTCAGCTATTGTTGCGTTAAAATAATCAAAGCGATTTCTTTGGACACTAAAAGAAGTTTGGGTCACTGATCAGTTATTTTACTTATGATTAGAATTACAATGTTTATTCCTTAGTATTTTGACTCTTAATATCAGAATCACAAAATATCTCGAGTTGGAAGGGACCCATGAGGATCATCGTGTCCAACTCCCTGCTCCTCGCAGGACTACCTAACACTTATATACATTATATACATATGCAATATATATAATATATATTATATATATTTTTAATATATATTTACATATATATAACACATACATAAAATGATGGTCTTCACATTTTTAGACCAAGTGTGAGTTTTTAAAATCATTGCTCTTCCTTTCCTTGAAGATGGATTTTTTTTCTTTGTGTGTGTGTGTGTGTGTTTTCTGTGTCTGCATAACCAGACACAGTGAAGTTGATGTTTGTCTCCAAGATGGAGAAGTGCTTTTCCATATTTGTCATCACAGATCTCTTCAGATCAGACATCTCTTTGATCATTTTAACTGTGTTTTATATGCTTCATAATTTCCTTGCTGAGTACCTTATGTTACATGTTACTTTATAAATCAATAAATAATGGCAATAATTAAAAGGGTATTCTGTAGTAGGGAGTTAGATGAAAAAATAGGTTATTCCATTAACCTTTTACCTCTGGAGACAAGAATTTCAAATTTGTGTTGGGTCACAAGAGCAAGTCAGTTGGTCTCTTGTGAACTTCAGTCCACATCACTAACCACTGCATCACTTCTCACAGTCCCTCCTGATTGACAGCTTTAGTCTGGAGGAATAACAGATCTTTTGCAGCTTGTAAGACTGAGATGCAATGGCAACGCCAGCACTTACGCCTACTGTGCCTTGTTCTGCACAGAACCATATGTGAAAAAACCCTTCCAATGCCTTTTATCCCCACATATAGCCCAAATAAGATAATGTAATATTTAATTATCAAAATTGTAACTGGTAAAAGCAGGAGGTAACTTGCACAAGTAGGAAGGGGTTTTTCTTAGCCCTATAAAATAACTCTCAAAGAATACAAAAAGTTTATCAAAAGAATATTAAGGGGGAGTTGATGGTGGTGTGTCATTGTACACTCAAGTGTAGGCAAGACATATGTTCATGAAGAGCTGCGTATTCCATCAAAGATTTGATTACATTAACTAATAAATGGACCTTTAGATTATTAGTACTCTCATCTTCATTTCCATGTCTGCCTTCCTCCATCCATTATTGATGCAACTCTGATGTCTATACTCTGTGGAGGTCTGAATGGCCAAATGAGTTATAAATGAAAAAAATACTGAACATTCACAATCAGGTAGTGTCACAGTACAATGACATTTTTTTGTGAATTACTCTGAGACCAGGAAGGCAAATTATTAAGTGGACTCTCAGTTTTAAGATCGAAGCTCATCTTAAAAACAGAAAATAGCACAAATTTTGTAAGGATGGTTTTTATGCTAGAAAATCTGCATCTGTACTATCTGCTTGCTTGTTTTACACAAAAATAATTGAAAAAGTGTCATTTTTCTATTATTTATGTAATTTGAAAATGAAAAGGACTTGAACTATATTTTTCCATTAAGAAAAGGAAGAATCTTAAAAATTCTAAAGTTGCTAAAATTTCTAATTTTTGACCAAGACGTATCAGCCATACCTACTTTGAACAGTACTTGCTGACAGCTCTCATTCTTTCTTGTTGTTGCTCAGCTCTTTGTCCACTAAAATGCCTTGGATTCCTATTCTGTGTTGTAGGTCAGACTGCTTTGGTTGAATAAAGAGTTTTTTCTGGTATTTCAGGTAGTTATCTGTTAAAATAGTATTTTAATTTACCTGAAGCTTGTCAGCTGTATATATGAGCCAGTACACATGGTGCTTCCTGAGCTTTAAAAATTTGTATGAAGTTTCTTTTCCCTGAATTTCTGGAATTATCTGGGTTTTTTACTTTTTTTAAATTTGTAAATTTAGCTTCACCATTTCCTACTGAGAAGTGCTCTAATAAATGCAATGGGTAGAAATACTCATGATGGAGGTCTGTGAAACACTCTGGTATTCACACAACTGCCTTCTTCCTTCTGTCTGGAGGTCTGATACTTATTTATTAATACAAAGCGTAGGGTCAAGTCCAATTATAATTACCGCACATATCCAAAGGTCATTACCAGGCAGAGATACAGTGCTTTTTATTTACAGTGTTTTGTTGATACTTGCAAAAGATGGCCCAGGGTGGATTTTTTGTCTATGCTAATGCTGTTGACGGGATCTTACAGACCATTTCACAGGAGTTTCTTGGGGGATACTGGTATTTTCTTTACTGCAAACTGTTTTGTATCTGGACAAGATTATACTTTGGTTTGAAAGTGGAAAATTACTGAAATTTTATCATTATAAGTGACTTAACCTCTTCCTCCTACCTGTAGTTCCTATTTTGGAAGTACGACAGTGGCCTGAGGAGGCCATTCCAAGGACACTATTTTACATTTTATGTTGTTGCCTGTCCTAATGGAAATCTTAGCAGGCAACAATCTGAGCAGACAAAATCAATGAAAAGACGCTCTGTATTTTCAATTCTCAACATTGAAATGTTGTGCGGAATAAGGACACAAAGCTGTTTATGATGGGCTGCGCATATTGTGGGAGGCTTGAGTAAGGGCTAACAGGGATGTGGAAGGAGAAGGAAGAACATATTCAAATATGGAAGTTGGTAGAAGAGAATAATTTTTAGGAGTAGGAAAACAAGTGTAACTACGAAGCTTGCCTGTTGTCCCTCCACAAAAAGTTGTTTTCCTAAGAAACTAGTCTCAGTTTGCAAAAATTCAGTTTTCTCCTGATGTTACCCAGTACAGTTTATACGAAAAATCTTTCCTTAGAGGGGAAAGGCTTTTTTCAGAATAAAGTTTTGCACTGTTCCTTAAGATGGTCAGGTGCTAGATAACACTGAGATTTATCTGGAAAACAGCTTAATAAGTGGGCTTTGTCAGAATATTTTTTGTCCACATATTTTTATATTGTTCTGTGCTTTGTGATCTTCATTGCTGCAGAGGGATTCATCTACCGTTTGGGTTCAGAGGTCAAATTTCATTCATACGTGTGTCAGTCATGCTTTTGAAGACTGAGACCAAAGCATTAAATGATCATTGGAAACCAACTGAAGGTAACAGGAGTCAGTTGAAAGTGATGGGAGAACAGACTTGGCATAGCATGTCATGTGGATAAGGTAGACAGTTCCTTCTCCTTCCTGGAGAAAGTACAGTGCTACTTGCATTTTCAGCTTCAGTTACAACACTGAAATTGCTGATAGTAACCCAGCATACAGAGAGGTGATGCAAGAGTCTCCCAGGGGTTGGTCCTGAGCCTTCACATTCCTCAGCCTGACTGAAGGTATTCCTGGACACCTGACCTCCAGTCTTAGTAAAAAGTCAAATGTGCCCTGTGACTTCACACCCCACAATGAGGGCGGGAATCAATGCTTTCAGTAAAGACATTTCATAGCTCTTCACAACACTTTTCTTTCTGAGTAGTGTGGCTCCAGTCCTGTGTAGATCCAGCTCTGTTTTGTCACACCATGCAAATTTTATTGTCAGGCCCTAAGGATGACAGCAACTTACTGGTGACTCCTTTCGTATGTATTTTGGGCAGAAAGGAGAAACTGAAAATGGAGCAAAAATTAAGAAGGGTCTGGTGGGTGTAATTCCCTTTTGAAGAGTACTTCTGACAGAAGCACAAACGGTTTCCTGTAGTGATGAAGGCAGTTGTTCTTTGTTGTTTTTTGTTAGGCACATGGGCGTTTAGAGAGCAGCTGTAATATTTTTCAGTATTTTTCAATTTTTTTCAATGCTTCTTTAGCTTCGTGATGGGGACAATACATTTTGTTTGCAGCTGGAATTTTCTTTCCCAATTAGTTCCATATGTATTCAGTTGACCTAATCAGTGAAGCACACAGACAGCTTTTCACAACAGTTGATATGTGGGTCTATCACATTGGTTTTGCAGTCTAGGTTGATTAGCTGGTTCTTTGTGTGAAATAGGTCTCCTGCCTTGATTGTGGAACAGTGTGAGGTTCTTTTTGCCTCCTTCCTATGGTCGGGTGGTGCTGTGTCAATCCTGGATCTAGCAGTGAAACTCAGAGAGCTTTTTAGCAGACTTCTCTGTACATAAGGTTTATTTACCACAGTTTATCTGCGAACTCTTCTTTTTACCATGATTGCTTATTTTCTTTCCAGGTTAAAAATATGTAAATTTAAACCGAAGTTTCTTTTTAGCTTAAAATTATAAATCCTGCATGTGAGATTTTGCATTTGTTTGTCAGCCTTGCCGACATTTTGCTGAAGAACTTGTAAAAACTGAGTGCTGTTTTGCATTAAGACAGGCCCACTTGCAGGGGGTGACTCCTCAGCCAAAGCTTCTCATGAAACCTTTTAACAGTAGCTTAATTTTCAGCTGAACCTGAAACTGGAAGAAAAGGTACTCCTTCAGGAAGGAACCCGATGAGGTAGAAACGGGCAGCTCCGCTGGATTCTTTTACAGTACCCATGCAGAAAAGGCATGTCATCACCATTTTCTATGGTATCACTAAGCACTGGAAGAAAAAGCACAGAGACATTTAGACAGACCAGTGCTGGTGCTGGGGATCTTGCTCTTCTCATCTTGGTCCTTTCTGCAGCTCCATTTAGGGCCTCTGCCTGGTATTCCTTACCCTAGCCCTAGAGAAGAAGTGAGAGTGAGGTGTCCAGGACCTTCTTCTGCTCTACCCTCCCACTGGGTTTGAGATGTCCATGCACTAGCAAAAATGCTACCCACCTTGCTTACTTGTGCCTAGAGATGCCCTATGTTGGATATGTACAGCAGCTCTGCTCCAGCACATTCAGGAAGAGGGGGAGCGGCACTGTTGGTTGGAGAGGGAAGTGTCTCCCTCAGCTCCTCCTCTCTCCTCCTCTTTCTTGGAGCAGAAGGGCTCAGCAGGTAGCACTCTCCCAGTCCCCTGGGAGAACTGGAGGAGAGAGGAGGAGGCAGGGCAGCACACAGGAATATTTGTATCGTTATTGTAGTTTGCAGCTAATGTGGTTGGGCGTGTTGGCTTTGCATCATGTATGCTCTGTTTATTGGCTATTACTATTAATGAGGTGGAGAAAAGTCACCAGAGACCACCACCAGTATCAGTCAAAACTAGAAACTCCCACACATGCTAAGGTGAAGGAGAAATGGGGGTGAGGTGCAGGGCAGTATGAAGCAATCACAGAATCACATAAAAACACAGAAAGGTTGAGGTTGGAAGTGACCTTTGCAGGTCATCTTGTCCACCCCTCCTGCTCAAGCAGGGTTGCCGAAAGCCCATTGCCTAGGACCACGTTCAGTCACGTTTTTAATATCTCCAAGGATGGATACTCCACAACCTCCCTGGGCAACCTGTGGCCAGTCATCCTCACAGTAAACAAGTTAAAAAGGAATCTGGGACCATCTCTCCTTTCCCATGCCCCTGGGGAATCAAAATACCATGGCCATGGCATCACCAGGGGTACTGGGAGTGCCTGCTTGGGAAAAAGTGTACTGAGCAAAAATCTGCTGCAGACGACAATGAGTCAAGGATCTAATGATTTTATAATGACCTCAGAGAAAATGCCAAGCTAGAGGCAACCCCCTGTGGCCCTTATCCTGACAGAAAGACTCCGAAGCATCTGAATTTCTGACTCAGCCCTGAGCCAGGAGCTGGTGAGGAGTGTCTGGACAGCTTTCCACACCTCAGTACCATTTCCCTCCAGGTATATACCTGTCTAGGGAAACAGCTTCCCAATCATTTATGCATAGCCAATTGCAAAGTCTGGCAAGCAAATGTTAAGCACTGTAAATGCATGCAGCTAGAAAGCAATTGGAATGGAAATGGGACCCATTCACTGGTTTTAGATGTTTCTTGTAGGTCTTCATTTTGGGATTTTTCATTTCCTTTCTTGTTCTGTGTGTTCTTTGGCTTCTTAGGGTTACAGCATCTCTTCCATTACTGTAAGGAGGTTATATCTATAAAATTCACTGAGCAAATAAAGACCTACAATCAAAATGTAGCCAAACAAGGAATATCTTGAAAACTGATACCAAGTTATCCTTATGGATAACTATGACGAACCCAAGCATAACATTTAAAGTATTTAGTTATGTGTTAAAAATAGTAAATTTCCTTGAAAAAACATTTTAAGAGTAATCACCCCACATATGATATGTCATCCTGAAGTTTCAAAAACTCTTTGGTTGAAATTTTAACAGCTCTGCTTAAGAAATGCTAAACAGCTAATACTCTTTCCAGAAATACCATCTACTGTAAACCTGTCAGACTATTACTTAGCTATTAACCTTTCTTGATGAAATTGTAATAGTACTGTTTAAAAGAATGCGGAATATCAGAAACATTTCACTAATACATAACAGATGGATACCATATCCAGAAATATTTGTACTGTAAACCAAAGCGCTTAGCAGTTTTACACTGAGAGGTCAGAGATGGGCAGGAAACAGTTTTCCCATCCCACAAGAATTTTAGTTTTCATATTTTCCTACTCTGATGAATATACAGAATATTAAAGAAGCTGATGTTTATCATAATAGAGTAAGCAAAAATTATTTTTTCTAAGTTTTTATTTGTTTGCTTTTTAATCCAAGCACATTACACACTTATCTAACTTATCTTCCATGAATGCTACATATTTGTTATTTAACACATCTTTCTTGGATACAAACATCCTGTCCTGAAAGGGCTTCAGATTCAACAGTCAACAGGTTTTCTTTTTCATCTCCATCTCCTTGACTGAAAACCATTTTCCTAGTAGGTTAGAAGAATAAAAGAAAGTGTTAGAGCAAAACCGTGACCTAACTGAAGTACAGATTGCATATGTCACATACCTTTTATAACTCTCCATATGTGAGAATAACTGATTTTTCCATCCTATTTACATGGCTGATTTCACTGTTGGACTTGGTTCTGGGTGTAACCTTTATTTTTAAATAAATGAAGTTTGGGAAAACTTAGAGTTGCTTATTTCCAACCAGTTATAAGTATGAGGAGGGGGACACTTGCATTTGGAAAATCTTTGTGAAGATGTGCTTTTCCTTTCATCATCTGTAATAGTTACACCCGTGGCTTTAGCTGGCAATCGTGTTTCTATAAAAGGATGGAATGTGTTTCCAAACAATATCTTAGTTCAAAATAGTTGGGCACTTCTTGTGAAATTCAACTACAGCTGAAAAAAAGTACACTGTGTCTCCCATTTAAGAACCAGTAGACACCCTGCTAAAAGATTATGTCATCGAGCCTGAAGATTTGGATGTAACAGAGAACAAACTATTATCATGTGTATATCTGTAATGTGAGAAAGTAGTACATTTTATGATTTATTTTTAATAACTATGAAGCAATATGTTTTCAGAAAATTTTGATTTGGTGTAATGCAAGCAGAAACCTTGTTTTCAAAAAATGTTTCATCATTCTATTATGAGAATCTGATGTAGCCAAGATGTTTTAGCAATGATTTTCTATCATTGGCAGTTTGTGCAGAGTATCTTTTCTCATTGACAAATACATGTAAGAATAAGGCATTGCCTTGAAATTTCGAGGTTTGGGTTGTTTGGTTTTTTAGGGTTGTTTGTTTGTTTGTGTGTTTTTTTTTTTTTTTTTTTTTTTTTAACTACCACAGTGATTTCCCCTCTAGATTTATGACCAGGGCTTTTAATTATTAAAGTATGACTTCTTGTAAATTGTTGTTCTTCCAAAAGAACCGTGTCTCTTCTATGCCTGTTCTTCATGAGGCATGCATTCTACTTCATGAGCACTGAAATGATGAAGCAAGAGATGTTGTAGCTTTTCTGTTAATTAGAGGTTTTAAATGGGCATCTTTATAAATGTATCTATACATTTACATAGATGTACGTCTGACTTCATTTATACCTTCTACATTTTGATTCAAGAATCACTGGATAAATTTATGTGGCCTATAATGTGCAGACAGTCAGTCTAGTTTACATCAATAATCCTAAAGCATACCAATTAATGTTAAACCATTTTACATTTTTGGGTAACCAGCTTGCCTCTATTAAGTATTTCCTACTTGTGCTATTAATTAGTTGTGGGAATGTGATCTGGTTAATGCTGTTCCCCGAGTATTTTGACTTTTTTTTTTGTTCAAAATATTACTTTTTCAGTAGCAAGAAACACCAAAAATTACCATAAAGAGTACTCAGCATTTTAAGCTAACAACAACCTTGGATACATTATTTCAATAGCTGAAAAAATTAATCATAATCTTTTTTTTAAATGAAATTTGTCCTGTTCTTTAAATCTTTGAATTCTAAAATGGCTTTGAACTAGCAAAACCCAGGAATATTAAAGTTTATTTTAAAAGCCTAGAAAAATACTATTTTTGTCCAGGGAAAAAGCTATTTAGAGACATTGTTTGTCCACCACCACTGTGCAATGTTGAGAACTTTTCAAAATTCTTTCTGACACCATTTAACATTAAATTTAAACAGGACCATTTTTCTCAGGTTACTTACCTCAGTAAGGACTGTTATACGTGGTCAACCTACCGAGAAAAAGCAGTGGTACAATTTTAGAGCTGAAAAGCTATTCCACAGTAGGGTTTTTGTTTGTTTGTTTGTTTGTTTTAATTATTATTTTAAATTTTATTAAGAAATGCACTCTCTTAATTCATAATAAAGGTACCGCCAGCAGAAATACTTAATGCACTTTGATGTACTTTAGTCAGCTTTGTTCCTGATGGACACAGTAGCTGTGTCCGTATGGGCTGGGGGTGCAGGGTTGCTGTTTCACAGTAACAGCCAAGGAAAGCTCATTTGGGCTGGATGTTTGCAGGGACATGATCCAGGATTACCGTGACTTGGAAGCCTTCTTAGCTTTCATTAAAACTGTGCCTGATTTATGTCAATTAATAATTAGATGTTTCTGCTGAGGGAGGCTTCCATTTTGTTTTGTCATTGCTTGTGATCTCTTCCTCTATTTTTGGGTTGGGTCTTTATGTGTTGAGTGGGAAATGGGCCGTTCGTATAAAAGCCTTCTCAGTGATCCACAAGTTTTACTATCAAATTGTGGGTATATTTTCAGCAGCTCCACAAAGTGGTTGTCCTGCAGCTTGTTAGTCTTCTGCCTTACCTAGTTCAGCTGTCTTAAATACTGTATTGTAACAGAAATATCATTGTGTCATATTTTCCCCTCTTACCACACTCAAGTGTGTTTACCTCTGACATCTACAAACCTCTTCAAGCGTGAGCTCCTCAGCCCCTAGGCTGCCTCCCTCTCCTCCCCTCCCAGAGTCCGGGCGTTTGCTTCACCTCTCACTCTACTCTCCACAGAGCTCACCCTTCTCTGAGCACCTCTCTTGTCCCACAAGAGCCTTTTTAACCTCTTTATCTCTTAGTTTCCAGCATGGGGAGGACATCCCCCAGTGGCTGGGGTACAGAAGGAGAGAAATGTTTATGTGTGATTGTGCCCTCAATGTTTTTTAGGAGGTTGCTTGTCTGTAGCTGATCGTGTTGCTTCCTTCCTTGATTTTCTCCCCTAGATTTCTGTTAAGATACAAGTATACATCTATACAGGGAAGTTTTACAATTATTTTCCCTACTTCCCTAGCAAAACATTAACAAAATGTTAACACAGCATGATCCATAAAATTGCCAGTAGTTGCAGGCTTTTAATCTGATGTTGTAACAGATATTGGTCCTGCCAATTCCAGCTAATTTGCACTTTGCATGCTTCCAGTATTTATGAGCATGAGGAATGCTGTGCCGTGCTTTTCTATCCCAATGGATAAGGCCTCGTGCTAAATCCATGCTGAAACACATGTCCACGCGCTGTATCGTAATTGAATTGCTGAGAGAGCTGTTCCCAGCCAGTCTTGATACCTATGTTAATCTGGGTGGTAGCCTAAGAAGGTCTTGAATTCTTGAATGTGGGTCACTTTTAAGGCAAGTTTTCTTTGTGAATCAAGAATGAAGTGCACAATCTCTCTGAAGCAGCGTGGGTTGCTAATTCCTTTTTTTTTTTCGTGTACGTATATCGTTTCTCTCTCATGCTCGCGAGTGCATACACACAGAGACACTGCAAGATTTTTATAGTTAATAGGGCCCTTGGCATTTTTAAGCCTTAGTCTTGGCTAGACTAATTTGTTTTTTCTGCTTTCCTTCTGTTATAGTTTGGTATGCTTTTGAGTTTAGTTTAAGTGAAGCTCCTTGTGATCATTCTGCATGAAGGGCACCACAGAAGTAACACAGGAATGATTGAACTGATCAAATGAATATGCTCCTCCCTGCTATGTTCTCCTCTTCACTGGTATTTAAAAGGAAGAGGGATGGAGAGCTTTGTAGATGCTATTTGGACCGCATATTTTTGTTGTGCAGTCTTTCCACCATTTCCGTACTTACAACGTCAAAATACTTAACCAATGGAGTCATCATGAAACATTGCCTATCTGTTATTGTACAGTTTGTTTTTAAACTAGAGAGAAAGAACCACAAAGGTAGAGGGGGTATTCTTAATGCTCTTTCCTGGGTCACTATAACCTGACGGGAGAGTGCAAAGGTGAATGGTGGTCAATAAACTCTTCCCATAACTCCCTAAACTCCAGGAAATGGCGTTTGTTTGTACCTTCAGACTCCAGCAAACTGACCACAAGAGGCTGAGCAGGGCTGTATTCTCAGTGCAATATGGGCAGCAAGGAGAATAAGCAAGTCGGCTCTTGCCAAGTAACCCAAAGGAGGTAAGGACATATTAACATGACTGCAATGTATGAGACCTCACCTGAAAGACTGTGCACAGATGAGGTCAGCCACATTCAGGAAAGGGGAATTCAAAGCAAAAGGATGTTCAGAGAAGGGCCACCAGGAAAGAAGCAGACAACCTATGTTTTGAGAGGATACTAAAACCATCTGGCTTTTTTGCCTAGCAAACAAATATCTACGAACATATCAGGAAGGTATGTGCGCAAGAGTGAGAACAGATAGTTAAACTCAGTACCAAAATAAAAGATTAACTGCATTTAACTATGACAAAAACTGCAGGAAGTTAGAAGACGAAGAAAGTCCTCAAACATTAAATTATTGAGGTTTTCAACAGCACTTCCAGAGATGCAGTGGAAATAAAAATGGAACTGCTTATAAAATACAATTCAGTTAAGCTCTGTATAAGAGATGATGTGATGTGATTGCTTATGATAGTTGGATGGTTGTCTGGCCTTGATAACTCAAGAGGTCCCTTCCAATCTTACGTTAATGGACACATAAAAGAAATCTATTTCACAGAAAAATGGTCCCAGTTGGAGTAATAGAACAAAAGGAACTTTCACATTTATTGATAAATTCTGCATTTTTTATCCATAAACTATTAGAATGTTAGAATTATGTTCTGAATATTATTAACTCTGATTAAAAAATATATCCAAAACATTTATGACTAAGTGAGCACCTCTGGACTTATCTGGCATCCGTCATACTGTTGTAGGGGTTATCTCATCTGAGCTCGTAAATGGAGTGATTGTGAGTGAAGCTTGAAGTTGGATAATGAACATAGAGAATTGCCAAGTGAATCTTTGGCCTGCCTTCTGAATCAGTAATAACCAACTGTTTTGCTGAACAAATGATATCAATGGATCTGCAACTGCCAAGAAGGTACATTTCCAAGTAAAACATAAAATGGACTTCTGGTTTTTTGTTTTTTTTTTATGGTTGTTAAAAATCATGGGATGACTGGACATGCTACCAACCTGACCAGAATCTGTCAGAGAAAATATTATTCTGCATATGTTCCTGTAGTTTCAGCCATAAGATATTTCTCCTTGTTTTTCTCCCAAGCCAGTAGCTCTTAAGGTTTTTGGACTGGTGAGCCATTTCTCAGCCTTTGTAATGCCTCAAGCACTTACCCATATTAAATGCACTTTTCAGTTTTAAGATACCACTGGGACAACTATGGACCTGTACACTGTTGTATACCACTTATTTAGACTTTAAGAGTCAGTGTTATAAAGCTGTTGTGTTGCATTCCTGGAACTATTAAGAAAAGATTGTTTTCTTTCACAAGGTGGCTATAATTTGTGATCAACTGCTGTAGTCAATGGTTTTGTAGGGTTAATCATTTTTGCTATGTTTTGGTATAAGGATACATATAATTTTTGTTGCTTATTCTCTTCTTTGTATAAATGTGATAGTTCATTATTATTATTATTATTATTATTATTGCTGCTGTTATTATTACACCATGCGATTAAGGGGCATCTTTGGGATTGCTCACAAATACGGTCAGCTTTGTGTGTGTTGAGGTTTGACCCAGCTAGCAGCAATGAATACAACACAGCCACTTGCTCATCCTCCCCCATCCTGGGGAATGCGTCAGAGAATTAAAGGGGTAAAGAGAAAAGAGAACTGTGGGTTGAGATAAGAAAAAATTAATAACTAAACTGCAATAAATTTGAAAATAATAACATTAATGATAATAATAATAATAGCAATATATACAAATAAGTGACACACAGTGAACTGCTTACCACCTGATGACCAAGGGTCAGCCCCTTCCTAGCTAACTATCCCAGAGTCCCGAAGCCAAAATCCTGGAAAAGAGATAAGAGCCAACCGAAAGACAGATGACCCCGGCAGAGTGAGAGGTGACCCCAACAGAATGAGAGAGAGCAAACTTCTGGACAGACTCTCACCTATATACTGGGCATGACATGTATGATATGGGTTATATAATTGGCCAATTTGGGTCTCAATACTAAACCTAAGGTTGAATCCTAGGCTAGTAATTGGGGCTGTGCTCCCCCCCAGCTTCTGCCCTGTCAGACACTGGCACAGCAGGGAAGCTGAAAAGTCCTTGACTGTTCTGGCAGCAGCCCTAAAAATCAGTATGTTATACGCCTTCTTCTCAGAACAGATCCAAAACACAGCCACTTGCTAGCTACTGTGAAGGTTAACTCTGTCCCAGACGAAACCGGGACAGTCTGTGGTCTTTCCTACCTTGGCAAGCAGGACCATTTTTATGGCTTGGTACTGCTTGTGTTCTCCAGCAGGCTGAGCACAACCACGTAAAGAAGAGCAAGTCACAGCTTGGTCCTCAGACCTTTGATGAGCTAGAAAAGAATAGCAGGGAAAATTTCTGGCATTAGTGAACACGGTCCGTGAGCGGAGAGAATACTTAATATCTATTTTTAAATTGTCTTTTCCTGCCTACTTGAGTCAGGCTTTGCCAAACACATCACTGTTAGAAATATTAGGCTATTCTAATACCAGAGGCTGTGGTCAGATGTAAAATTAATTTTCTCTCACCACATTCAGGCAAATACATTTTGTATGATGCATGCGTGTATTTTCCTTGCCACAAATGGTGAGGCCAGATCCTTGCCTGGCAATTGCCTGGATTAGGTATGTTTTGTGTGGTTCTCACTATGAAGGTGTGGTCACATACCAGTGTCTGTCCCATTCAGTTGCAGCTGCAGACCATAGTGCTTGTAATACAGTTAACTCTCTTATTAAACAGCACGTGGCACTACATAGTCACTGGTATTTCAGGCTCTCACAAGCATTTGATAGATTTCCTCATCTTTCTGCTCTTCTTATTTAGCACAAAACTTGTTGCAAAATGCTAATGTGTGTACAGGAACCCACTCAGGAAGTGCATATTTGAACCTGGAGATGAGTCTGTGCCTGGTTAGGTTCTGAGTAGCACAAAGGGATCCCTCAGGATGAGGGATGTTGCATAAATGCAAGGTATTAGCGCAGCACTGAGATTCGTCAAATTTGAGCTTCTAAGACAATAAAAATGATAGTTTAAAATGAATGTGAGTACTATACAGCAAGTCTAAGTCCTGTTTCCTAACCAGCATTATAAACCGCAGTGATTTGAAGGACACAGTGAGCAATTTTCTATTAAAGTAAAAACAATACTGACTGAGAACAGCCTGGTTCTAGAAAGATAATCATGGACCACCCAGGCATAGTTTTTACAAGGCCCAATTTACTAAGGAATGCCAGAATGTTATCTCCTGGGGTTATTGAAGAAAAAAATTGTGTCTGAGCACTAGAGACTCTTCGTTAAGTTATAACTCCAAAAGAAAAAGGAAAGGGAAGAAAGGATGGTAAATTAATGTTATTATATTTAAACTATGATTCTCCATTGCCTTTGCCAAAATCTTTTATGGAAAGTGCAGTGTTACAAATAAAAAAGCGGTCAGTAGAAAAAGCCACACTACCATGAATACACCCATATGGCATGTTGCGGTATAGGCAAATATATAGATCTTACTGAAAAAAAAAGCCAAACCGGAACCACAGAAGCTGAATGATATAAGGGGCAAAGCTTATTCTTCTGGAAGGATATATACTGAGAACCAGCTATCCAAACAATGATGCTGCCGCAGATGTTTATGAGGTAATTGACAGTCATGATGCACAAATGATACTTAAGGGTATTACGGAGTAACGATGGAAGTGGCCTTTTAAACTTGCATGGCACTGAAGCAGGGAAGCAGGCAGCGCAGGAGGACAGAGAGGATTTCTTACTGCTGCCTGTTAGTTCAGCAGTAGTTTCTCTGGTGAAATTTTACAAGCTTTTGTGCTACAATAATGCTGACAAAGAGACAGAGAGAGTATTTATTATTTTTGTTTGGAGCTGATTTGGAGTTTTTTTTGCTTGTTGATTTATGAATAAAAAATCCATACATTTATGAATACCCACCCTGCCCAGCCCATCCGCAGCAGGCTGAGAAACAGCTTGGGTGAGCCTGGTTTGCAGTAAGTTGGAGCCTCCCAAACCTGTCAAGTAAGAAACAGTTTTCCCTGGAGCTGCTTTCTTCCATGTGGGGTGTCCCTGACATGTTTCAGGCTGTTTCACAGCCTGACCAATGGCTGGTTTGAAAAATAATATTTTTGATTTAATTATAGAAGGTGGCTTGATTTTTTTGTTGATTTGGGTTTTGTTTTGTTTTGTTTTTAATTCACATATTTCAACAACTGGCCAGGCTTATAAAAAAAAATTCATTTGAGGTATAAGCATTTCCTGGAAAATTTGCAGTCTGCAGGTGTAATGCTGAAAAAATTATGAATGACGGAAAACAAGGGGTTCTATTGGAAACTCTTTGACAGCTTTAACTACAGCTGTCACTACCATCCCTGCTATGACATATGGTCCTCTACTGTCACGAGAGCTGGCACTACTGACACAGTAATAGTAGACTATAAGCACCTGTATCCAATTTCTCATAAAATACCAATGATGGAGCATTAGTCAGTAAGTTTTGCAAGGCATGCTTCCCTAAAACTCCAACACCAAATGAAAAAATCGCAATGCAAGCCAAAAAACTCAACCCCCAAACCAGATTATGCCTCTTCAGTCACAGTCCAGTTTAAAACATTCATTAGAGAGAATACAGGCAGCTCTACAAGAGTGTGCACTGAACACACTCCTCGCTGCAATAGCCTCCACCAAAGTTTTATTACTGCCCTGTGTGGAGTTAAAAAAAAAAGAAAAAGACAGAAAAATACAGAACAACAAACTTACAGAACATAGGGATCAGTCTCATTAAGGAAGAAAAGGGAACTTTATGAAATATATTTACAGAAAAAGAAAGAGAGAAAAGGAAGAGTACTGTACCAACTCCACTAGGGAAATAAAAGAGACAACCAGCCTTATACCAACAGAAAGAGGCATAGAATTACTAGAAAAACAACTATAAAGACATCGTAAATCAAACAGCATAGAGTTTAGAACATCAAAAACGCAGAAATTTTCATCTATTATTAATTATGATAAAAAATTCTATCTCAGAATATTTTACAGAGCAGCTGTTGCCAAGAAAATCTACATCTTATTGAGCTGAGAAACTTTAAAATCAGAAGCAAATCTTTGTGTAGCCAGTGGAAATAGTGTAGATATTAACACAGTATTTCAATGTCTTCTTTCCATTTTGCAGTCAATTAAAAATACAAATATGAAACACAAAAAGTAGTTTAATTTTATTTTGATCTTATTATAATATCTAACTGAGCCCCAATATCCTGGTGTCTATTTTGTACGTGTGTGCACGTGTTATGAAAACCCAGTTATCTCTCTGAAATTGAGTTATGGCTGTTAATCCATGTGGATTAGTAGTTCTAAAAAGTAATTTACTTGTTGTTTTATTTTTTCCTTGTAGTAATTTTGAAGAGGTTGAGAACCACTATTGAAGATAATGTCAAAGTTAGGATACACCAGATTTGCTCCCTTCTGAAGCCTGTTAGCACCAACACTAGCAGCTAACCTACAATGACAAAATTGTTATCATTATCTTCCTATTAATGTGTGTGTATATTTTAATGCATTTTACACAGTTCAGGACTTGGGTCCATAGATATAGATGCTTGCCTACATTTTCCTGAACAGGATTTTAACCAGGGACAGGATTGCATTTTGTACGGCTTGAGAGTTTGGCCTCTGTAATCTACTGCATCTCTTCACGCATTTTGTTGTGTGTTAATTTAGATTGCAAGTTCCTTGGAGGAGGAACCACGTCAGTGTTTGTGTGCTATAGGTATTGGCAACAGTTACATTAATAAATAGAACAGAACAGAACAGAACAGAATAGATTATTTCAGCAGAAAGGACCTACAACAATCATCTAGTCCAACTGCCTGACCAATTCAGGGCTGACCAAGTTAAAGCACGTCATTAAGGTCATTGTCCAAATGCCTCTTAAACACTGACAGGCTTGCAGCATCGACTGCATTCCCTGTTTCTTCTCAAACCAAGCTGGAAATAGCTGAAATTAAGATATAGAGAAATATAGCTGAAATGCCCATGTTACCCTTTCCACGTGTTTCAGTGTGGACTAAAAAGATCTGTTTTAATCGTAGGAGATGTTCTGGCCTCCATATGCATTCAGTGCCTGGCCTCTAGTCAGGGATTCATTTACAGCCTCTTAAGTGGCAAATTATGGTTCTTGAAAACTAATTAGTTCTTATTTGTCTAGATAAAGATAAGGCGTACACAAAATTATTAAAAACTAACTTGATAAAACAGAATGCTCCATTTGATGGGTGGGAGGAGAATTTTCAGGGGAAATACCAGTTACAGCAAACAGCAATAGCCAAGTCAACTCTCATGGTTAGTATTTGTCAACAGTATAACACATTTGCATCAGTCAGGAAAGTCATCAAAACTGTTCACTTGGAAGAATTGCAGTCTCTTGTTCTTGAAGCAGCAGTGAAATGACAACCTATAAAATGCTTGCAAAGAGTTGAAAGGAAACATTTCAGGCACTGCCTGGAAAACGTGTGACTAAGGCTGTGAGAATAATTGGTTTTTTTTCAGCTAGAGTGCCGAACCTAAAAAAGAGGGAGAAAAAAATAAGTTAGAGTCAAACCAAATGGAACTTCGTTTTTTGTTTTTCTTGCCAAAATGGAAATCTGAAAACATTTATTTAGTGTAAAATGCAAACATACATTCAATTTCATCCAAAACAAAAATGTTCATTTTGAAGCATGAGGAGGAAATGTAAAGGAAATAAAGGGCTGGGATTTGCCAGGTTTTCAGAGGTGGCAATGCTTTTTACCTAGCAGCTGGTGTGGGGGAAGTTGTATACATACATGACTGCTATCTGAAAAGTGACCCCCTGGCTCATTATGTGACCTTAGCAGAGAGACAGAAAGCACAGGCTTTTGCAGGGGCAAAAGGCTCTTCCCAGGGTATATTTGTGCCCCCAACACAGTAGGCAGAAAGTAAATTTCCTTCCAAATCTAATGTGAACCTCCACGTCCTGTGAGTGCTCCTGCTTCACCTGGTAGCAGCTCTTGTGAAGGCAGCTGTGGTCTATGCCCTGTGTGTGCGGCTCCTCCCTTTTGTCGCAGGGACTGCATGGAGCAGGATGCTGAATGCAGCTGCCTCAGCCACCAGGCTAAAAGCCTTTTTCTCTGTAGCTCTCTCTAATTTAAGCACCTTGTAATACTTCAGCTTCATAATAACATGCAACATCTCTCTCAAGAAGGATTTAAAGCCACTTCCCTGAATATCCTGTAGAGAGATGTTGAGGGCATAGGTGTGCATGGCAGATCAAGGTCTCTCCCAACTCTGTCCAGGGGAGGGGGACTTCTCAGGTGTGTTGTACCTACTGTTTGTGACCTGCTCACATATTCGATGTGTGTGCAATGAAGTGAGCTGAATGAGACTTAGTTTGCAGGTACATAGCAACTGCACTGTCAGTCCAACATAACCTGGGATATACACTAATATTTCTTTCCTGGAGTCGCAGGCAGGAACGTGGGAGCTCTAGGGAGGGCAAAAGTGTACAGAGAGTGCACTTGAGTAAGGATCTAATTCGGTGCTCACTGGACCGTGTGCAGTGACAGAGCAATTCAGTTTGGAAGTGACCTATGGCAGTCTCTAGACCAAACTCCTGCTCAAAGCAGGTTCAGCTCTGAGCTCAGCCAAGGCTGCTCAGAGCTTTTCCAGTCAGATTTTGAAAATCTCCAAGGATGGAGACTACACAGGCTCTTGGCCAGTCCCAGTGGCTACTGCTCTCATGGGGGAGAAGTTTTTCCTTATATGCAGCTTTAATCTCTCTTTCTTCAACTTAAGTATGTTGTCTTTAATCCTTCCACCATGCACCACTGAAGACCCTGGATCTTTCTTTTCAGTCACCTCGCTATAGGTACAGGCAGGCTGCTGTTAGGACTCCTGAAGCCATCTCCTCTCCAGGCTGAACCAGCCCAGCTTCCTCAGCCTCTCCTTACAGGGCAGGTGCTCCAGCATCTGACCATCGTGGTGGGCCTCTGCTGAACTTGTGCTGCTTTGTCAGTGTCATTGAGGGGCTCTTCCTTCCTAGTGGCAGGGCTCTGCACTTGGCCCTGCTTAATTTCATAGCTGGTCCCTTCTGGTCTGTCTGCGTCCCTCTGGTTGGCCATCCTACCCTCAAGTGTATTGAGTTGTCCCCCCAAACTGATGCCATCTGCAAACTTGAGAGGAGTGAAACCTATCACCTCCTCCAGATCATTCACAAAGATATTAAACAGTCCAGGTCCCATTGCAGGCACCCAGATAGATTATGACCCATTAACCATAACCCTCTGAGCCTGAACATACAACGATATTTTTTTTCCTCAATTTGTTGTCCACCCATACAGACTGTGAGATTTCAGCTTGGATACAAGCGTCCTGTAGGAGACAGTGTGTAAATTCTTGCTAAAGTCAAGGTAAATGACATCTATGCCTTTGTACTTTTCCACAGATCCAGTCATTTTATCATAGAAAGCAATCGAGTTGGTCAGGCATGATTTATTCACTGAGGGTTCTTTATTCAAGTAGGCAAAATGTAGCAAGGTAAGCAGAGCAAAATAAGCTAGACAAAGAGGAGGTGGCTTGTCCTGGACCACACAAGAGGTCATTTGTGCAGCCAAGAACAAAGCTCAAGTATTCTAATCTCAGTCCAGTCCCTGACCTAAATTATGTGTCTCTATTTTTTAATTAAAAGTTAACTTCGAGTAAAGTATTTCACAGCTGGAAGGAAAAAAACCAAAACTTGGACCATGTGGCAGATCCCCAGAGACTGCCAACATCCAATAGAGCATATTTTTAGAACTGTTATGTTAGACCAAAATCAGCTATGAATTGATGAGCATTTCTCTTTAGAAATAGATGTCCAAGACCATTTGGCCTTTACATTTCCTAGATTGCAAATGGCTTAGAAGCTTTGAAAAGTGCACTCAAGTTAGGATAACAATAAAGAAAAGAGGGATGTCTTTTTGTGGTAGTAGGAGGAAAGAAGCCTGTATTACGTGTAACTGCCTACACATACCTGACATGAAACTTTTTATGTGTAAGCAAGTGTTAACTAATTCCTTAAAGTTCAAGACCATGATCTTTGCTAGTGAGACAGGAGGCTGACAGATGAGAGAGACAAAAGAGGCAATATTCTTAATGCATGAGAGTGCCAGACTGTCTACTGTTGATGCCCACAAGTGGAGTCACATTTTCTGCAGAACTCTTTTGTCCCAACAGTTTTCTTGTGAGACTTTTGGCCTTATTTGTGAGTAAACTTTGCCCTGTTTTCTTGGCTCTGCTGAAAATCTGACAACTTTTTTTGTTGATTTGTGGATGTGTGCTCTTGATAATCCCTCCTAAGGAGACATCTGAAAACTTTGACTCCTGACTGATGTCAGGAGGATGCAACACATTTTATCCAGAAATACAACTTGCATTGGAGAGTAATCACTTTCCAAAGGAACAAGATAGCAACAATCTTTCTTGTGGATCTAAGCTCCTGTCTGAATGCAGCCTTTAAGGATGAATTTCAGAGCTGTTGAGTTTCACACATGAGCAGTAATGGCTGCTTCATTTAACCCCTGGGCCCATCATGAAACCACAGCCAAAGAGACAGAAGAATTGCAGTTGGACTTTTTCAGTGAGCTGCACCACTCGAGTGATGGATGCACTGAAGTCCAGGAAGAATTTCCGTTCGATTTAGTATTTTAAGAATTAATCTCTACCATCTATCTTTTAAACCTTTTTTTTTTTTTTGGTAGCAGTTCACAGGTAGCTCAGAGAATAACTGCAGAATGGGTCAGATGAGTGTGGTCACGTTTTTGTGCTATTATTCAGTGGTCATGGGACCCCACATTACATAAAAAAATTGCCTGAAACTCATAAAAACAGCTTCCCTGTACCATGGGCTGGTAGGAACATGCTGCCTCAGACCAGATTGTTTCCCAAACTTTTGACAGCTAAGCCCTGCTGCATTAAGAGAAAAATAATCTTGCTTTTCTTGCTAAATTACCACATGTTGTTAAATACACACCCATTTTAATGTATTCATCTTCTGTGACCCATTGTTAGTTCTTCATATCCCGCAAGGGGATATGTTTCAGACTTTAGGAAACAATGATCTGTTGTGACTCATCTGCTTAAGCCTTTTATTCATTATTTTCCATTATACAGTTAACCAGTTGCTATATATTTTTGTCTGGCATTTGTTATAAATGAATAAATAGTAATTTATGATGGGTTAACCAATAAAAACTTCAGTGGTTTGGGTGGCTTTCAATAGGCACAAGGGGATATGTTTCAGACTTTAGGAAACAATGATCTGTTGTGACTCATCTGCTTAAGCCTTTTATTCATTATTTTCCATTATACAGTTAACCAGTTGCTATATATTTTTGTCTGGCATTTGTTATAAATGAATAAATAGTAATTTATGATGGGTTAACCAATAAAAACTTCAGTGGTTTGGGTGGCTTTCAATAGGCATCTGAAACCTTCTTTCTGCTATAGGAAAGACAGGAAAACGGGATCTGCAGATTATCTGTATAAAACCAGAAGAGTCCTGATTGTAGCTAGGAATGGAAATGTGAAAACTGGTTTTCTAATTCCTCCCACCCACACAGAAATGCAAGTTTCTACGTCTTTCTTACCTTCTTTTTCTTAGGAGTGCAGCAGAGGGAAGAGAAGGCAAGAAAATTTGGAGAGGGGAAAAATTAGAAATAGGAATACAAAAATACTAAGAAAAATGTTTTTGGTGTTTCAAATCTGGCCTAACTAAGAAGTGTCAGGCACCAGTCTGTTCATGCAAAAATTCCCTCTCAATCTGAAGAGGAAGAAGCTTTACAAGTTTAAAAGGCACTAGAACAGGTCCTGTTCTACTTCACTGTGAAATTTCATTGCTACTGAAGTTTCAGTAGGTATAAGTCAACTCAGAAGTTAACCCACTTTCCTGATGGTAAACCAAGGCTTTCTATCATCTCATTGCTATGTAGAAAGAAAAGATTGGAGCAGGTTTCAAACCACCCATGCAAACTTTCAGTAAAGCACATTAGGGACTGGTTAAATGATCAGCCTTTTAGCAACAGCGTTTTTACTATGCAAAACAGTATTTTGGACCAAAGTTTACATCTCCCTGTAAATGGTTCTAATTACAATATTCATGAATTCTGGCTTTATTTTTAGTATCTAGCACTGTTTTCTGTAGTGTCTGAAGGCTAGCAGGGTCAGAGATCTGATTCAAGCAGTTATGTAGCAAGCTACTATGCTTCCCGTACACAGATTCACAGAACAGTTCAGATTGGAAGGCACCTCCAGAGCCTATCGAGTTCAATATCCTGCTCAAAGCACTTCTGTTAAGAGTAGGTTGCTCAGGGGCATGCCCAGCTGAATTTTGAATATCTCAGAAGACAGAGATCCTACAGCCTCTCTGGCTAGTTGTTCCAGTGGCTAATCACTTTCATTGTGAACAATATTTTCCTTATATCTGACTAGAATTTCCTGTGTTAGACCTTGTGTCCAGTGGCACTCTTCCTGTCACAGCTGGGAGAAATCTGGATCATTTAAAAAATGGCTAGAATGAGGAAAATGGCTGTAGTAAAAGCAACATAGCTACCTCTTATCTAATGGATCCTGCATATGAAATCAAGTGAAAATCCTTTGCAATAAGCAGCAAAACTTCTGTTGATCTCAGGAAGGCTGAAATTTTGTTCAGTCACATCTGTAGCAAAAACCAAGATTTTTTGTTTTCTGTTTTGGGATTGTATAATTTCTGAAGCTTTGAAATAGCTATGAAAAAATGTGCTGCATTCTACCTTTGTATTTTGACACTTTTTTTTCATCAGTGTATGTATGAACATGAGTGCAAAAAATCAGAAAAAAGCTGGTCTGAAATTCAATGCCCCTAGCAAATGTGAGCTGCTAACAAAGGATAGGTGTGTAGAAAGGTGGATTTTTGTTACGAAGTCTCTCTCAGAGAATGAATGTGTCTCTCCCCATTATCATCATTAGTGACACCTTTCCTTCACTTTTAACGACTTCTGGGGTAGCTTTCATTTCACTGTTGTAAATGCCCTTACCATACAGTTGTGGTTTCATGCACCAGGCAAGAGTTCCTAAATAATAGTTTGTGCTTTGGAAAATTATTAAGAGAAAATCTAAATTGGTCAGATTGCTGTTTTGGCTATCAAAGAAATTAAATATGGAAAAGACTTGTCAGATCATTGAGCCATTCCCATTCTAAGAGGACACAAACGCCAGCAGAGAATGTCTCTGATTTTCAGATGAAAATGTCCTTGCAGGGATGGGCACTGTAGCACTCTCCTTCTCTTGGAAAGCTGGGCATCCTCACAGGCTTGTAGGAGAAGAGGTCTCTGGGGTGGGAGGAGGGGAGAGGAGATTCATGGATGTCGGGAAGCCTTTCAGCAGTTCGATGAGGAGTGTGCAAATAATGTGGCATCTTTCCCTGAGTGCTCCAGCACTCCCTTCAAGCAAGGTAAGACAGTAAATCTTGCCTTGGCATTGTAGCCCATATAATTTTCATCTTCACTTTGTCACATCCAGATTTTACTGAGTCTTTGCTCAGTTTTAATGGTTTTTTTTATTTTTTTTTTTTTTTTTTGACTTCCACTGCGCAGTTCCTGGGCTTGTAGGCCCACTTCTACAGCTCCTTGCAATGAACCTGCTCCCTCTTTGCCTGGTCCTAGTCACAAAAAAAAGAAGGAATATGGGGGGAAGCAGACTTGTTGCTAAGCCCACTCTCCTGTTGCAGAGGTCTGATGTCTGAGGTGTTAATCTTCATGTTCTTTTGATCTGAATAAGGATAATAGGTTGTTTTTCAATATTGTTTCTAGTTCATTAATATGTATGTTGTCTGCTCCTTTTTCTTTCCCCCCAAGAAAACTCTTTGAAGATACCTTTGTAGCCTCTCTTCTGCTGCAGGCCTAACTTTGACTTTTCCACTGTTCATTGTTTTCCTCTGTGTTTCATGTTCTCACTCCATTACAGCCACTTGGCTGCCACAGCGAGGGTGAAAGCACCATCCTGCTTTCCTTCCGAGGAGCAGTCTAATGCAACAGCACTTTTTGCTGCAACTTCACTCTGTGTGGAGCACTAAACCAGCCGTGGCCAGGCAGCACAGAATAGGCCCACTAAATAATGCTGCTGTCTCAGGAGGTGTCACTCTTTTTTCACATTCTCCCATCCCAGGCAAGAATCGAGGATACAGTGCAGCAGCCAAAGGGCCTGAGTCCCCAGCTATAATGATGGCTGAGACAGCTAGATGCCAGCATGCAGTGGGGGTTTTTGTAGGGTGCATCAGACCTATTGCACCCATGCAGCACGACGGATCTCTTACATGCACAGGGGACTCCAAACAGCATGTAAAGTAGCCCCTGATCCCCCTGCTACATGGTGCAGCTCCTTCAGCACTCGCTCAGTGTGCACAATACCTAAGCCTCCCTGGTTTCTGCATGTGGCCCTGGCAAAGCAGGTGTCACTGAGTAGACTAAAACAGGAGACCATCACTGGTAGGCAATGCTGCCTTTTAGGCATCCGTGTTTCTCCCTACGGTTAATATTGGACAAACCATCCTTCATTAACTGTGCTAATGTTTGATTGGTGTTGTTTCCAGGCACATTTAAATAGCTGTCATACTGTACCCAACAGAAGGGTGAGACAATAACTATCTAGTTTTAAAGGCTGCTTGTGATGAAAAGAGCATTAGATCATTTGATTGCTATTTTTCTTTGGAATACACCCTCCTACTCACCACCCTGTGGGCATCTATAGTCTCTTTTGTTGAATTTGTTTCTGTTAATGTGATCTCATGTGCTTTGGGGCATCTCAGTGTTCTTGTTGATCTTTTTTTCTCCCTGCCTTCTCTTCCTCTGTACCCTCGACATAGTTTTTTTGTGGTATATTTGGCAAAACTGTGGGTTACACCCATGTTTCATCTTGTTGTTTTTGTCATTTATTCACCAACTGAGCTCAGAGGAAGGATTAGTTTTTCAGCAAAATCTGGGGACTTTTTGTTTTTTGTCTTCTAATAATTTTATAGTTTTGTTGACTAAAGCACAAGAAAATTGAATGACTTGTCCATGGTCACACAGTGAGTCATTGCTTCTGTCAAAATAAGAATCTGCCTAGAGCTGCCATAGTTTGCATCTCCTCATTCCAGCCATTAGAGAAAGTTGTCTCTTCTGTGAATTTGTCACAGATCTAAACGAAAGCTACTTTTTACATCACCTGTTTCTATGTCACTGAATACATATCACAGGCATAGCTATCGACCACACTGTGGTAGACAACAGCAATATGAAGCTCTGAGATACAAAAAAAAGATGTTACTTCCCGGCCTCCAAAGAATGGATTAACAAAGACCCATGAATCTTGGCCCTCTATGTCCATCTCTGCTCTAGTCCAGGGTTCACTTGAGAGAAGAGTCTGGGACAGTAAAGTAAGGGGCTCTGAGAGTCTCAAAGTTTTGCATTTATCCTGAATCATTGCATCTTGTTCCAGCCTGAGACCGACGTCCCCAGGCCTAGTGTGAGCCAGAGCTGCTCTCTCCACTCAGGCCGAGGGATCAGGTTGTGGAGAGTTGAGCCCTGAATGGAGAGGGAGCTCGCTAGTGATCACTGCTTCAACATCACTCATAACAGCAGATGAAAGAGCAACTTTGCCTACAGAGACAGAAGAAACTCTGTAGAAACAGAATCTATGAACGTATGGTTTTATAAAATAAACAGGGAAGACAGAGTGGGAAACATTCCCAGTATTCCCATTACTCCATCACACTACTGGCTGGGAATTCAGTCACAGAAAAATTGAAACTATCTTCAGGTATAGAAGGCTATTCAACAAGAGGACATTTTCTCCCTGGGCAAGTGTCTTTTTACTGACCTACAGGCAATGTGTCTCTGTTCAGGGTTCTCCAGCAACTTTCCAGTGATGCTACACTGAAAATATGGTACATTTTTGGTACAACCTGACAGTATGTTTGTCCTTCTTCATTAACTGTCTTAGACCCTCTCACCCTCAGTGGTCCACAAACCACAGTTTGATGGTGCCCGCTTCAGATGGGTTGGACTCTAGGGAGAATAGTCACCTCAGCTGAGTGTGTTCCCTTGCCACCAACTCCTAAGGCCGCTGAGGATGTCTGTGACAGAGATAAGAGCTGAACCCACCACCTCTGACTACCATTTCCAAGTGTAAACCCCTAAATACTTACAACATTTAACAATGAAAGCCAAAAAAAAAAAAAACACCAAAAACCACAAAATGGAGAAGAGTAACAATGTATCTCGGCTATTTTTATAAGCTGAAAAATATTCAAAGTGTCCTCCAGTAGTCAAAGTCACATCTTCTGGTGGTGAAGAAATCTAGGGAGGTGAGACAAAGAAATCAGAATATGGCAGGACATACAATAGAATTATCATGGGCCAAATGAAAGACTAATTTAAGTCTTATTTATAGACTGTGAGTAACATTCAAATTTCACTTCATCCTCCTTAAGCCTTTTACTCACAATTTTTTTGAAAGGAAGACTAATTAAGAAAAGGATCCTCTTGGCAACTTATTAGTTTTAAAAATCTTTCTTTCTTTACAGCTTTGGTCACTACAGCTTCCATAGTCTTTCAGAAATTTTACTTCAGTTTATTGAAGAGACTTCAGTTGCCTCAAACCTTTTAATTTTAGCTCATTTAAATATATCAGCCAGTTTCAAGACTTGATAAAGATGAATGCAATTAAGCTTAGAGGCCTCATAAGTATTAGGCAAAGAGCTTTTATTTTGACGAGACAGTAGAGCCAAAATAAAAGAATATCTGGTAACCCTCTGAAAATATGAATGTGGAAATTTCTGACTGTAATTAATTTTGTACAGGGATTATAATGCCTTTCGTTTACATATAACAAGGAATGCTAAAGAACTGATGCAACAGAGTTTGTGTGTGGGAGTGTATATTTGTGTGTGTATATATATGTAATGTAATATTATAATGTGGCAGTGTATGGTTTATCATTAAGATTGGTACCGAGTTTCCATTGCCTCTATCCACCAATACTAGCAACAAAATCAGTAGGTTAGCTAAGCCCAGCACGCCCTTTTACAGCCGAATGTGAGGTTGAACAGAATGGCAGATCCTAAATTCTTATATTCCATCAGAGAATACCTCTGTGAAGTTGGCTTTTCAACACCAACCTCAAACCACTTTGCAAGGCAAGCCATTAGTATTGTATCGAAGAGGAAACTGCAAATGCAGAGGTAGAAGCAGAACCTGTGACCTCTTGAGTCAGAACCTTGTGTTCCTACCCACCTGGGAAGGCACACTGCCTCCTAACACAAGCTTTCCCCGAGCAAAATCAAGTCCAGTGGCCAATTTTGCACTCTCAGCCACCTGAGAAAGAGGAAAAAGCAGCAAAGAGGATTGAGGTGGGGGAAACAGTCTGCTCTGTAGAGGGCAGAGGTCTCCATTACTCATCTTAATTAACTGAGGTTTGAGGTGCAAAGCTGATTTCATTATACTCTGATTTTTGAAATCAAAAGATTCTTGAAAAGTGAACCATGAAATGGCATTAAGAAACAGGGGACATGCCAGACACGATAGATGTCATTTGATGGAGAACTACATTTATTTTATTTTATTTTATTTTATT
>NW_010135997.1:0-7805 GCF_000699245.1 Pterocles gutturalis | reverse complement strand
TTCTCCTTAACTGTCCCGGGACGGGGCCCGGGTGCTCTCTGGTGACTCTGTGGTGCCGTGGCATTGCGCTCTGGCCACGCTCGCTCTCTGGGTTCACCTGGCCCCGTCGGGGGCGGGGGGTGTGACAGTCATCCCCTGCACCGCACCGCTCTGCTCCCCCGTTGGCGGCGGGCGGGAAGTGTTGCCCCGGTAGAAGGGCTGCTTTGCTTCACGGGCTTTCATGCCTGGTGGGGTGCAGCTTGGCAAGGCCAGAAGGGAAGGAAGGCAAAGAGGAAGGTCTGCCCAGTCGTGGTGGAGGACACGCAGCAGCTACCGTGGCAAAGAGAGGGCCCCGAAACTCAACAGCTCAGGAACAAGATGTGGTGGTCACCCCTTCACATGGAGCCTCAGGAGCTAGCCACCTGGCAGCACCTCTCCTCAGGGCAGCCCCGCTCCTGTGCCTTCAGGCTCCCTCGCCAGCAGGCAGGAGCTGTGTGGGAAGAAACATACTGGAAGGCATCACTGCCCTGTTGTGCTGGGGGCAGTGCTCCGCACCCTTCCCGCGAGCTCTGTGAATTAGTCACACCTCCCCAGCAGCACACGCTTCCTCCAAAACATGCCTGGATGGGTGGCGTTTTATGGACTTGCAGGTGCTGCAAATGAAATGCTGCAGGCTCGCAGCAGAGAAGGAAGTTTCTGTGGCTCTGCTCCTTCCCTGGGTATGGAGCTTCACCCGCAGTTCTTCCACAAGCTGTCCTTTTCTACAGCTAAAATTGCACCATAGTCCTGCTTCCCTGTTTTGCCCAGGGATATCCTCTTTCTTTTTCACTCACCTTTATTTCCATACTATCTGCACACATCAAGAGCTCACACAGCAAGGTGGGCTGCATCTTTCCATTCCTCTGAGGAAACAAAATATTCTCTGCATGCACATTATAACAGAATATTCTGTTTGCTTTCAGTGGCTGTTCCTTTCTAAAAGACCATTAAAAGTCTGTCAAAGCTGATACAGTCGCAAAAGGTATTTCAGTTTTGTTAAAATGGTTTTTAGAAAAACAAATACTTGCTGTAACAACTATTTTTCATTATACCTGAGAGTCAAACGTAATTGCATAACTCCAAAAAAGTAAGTTAAAACATAAAATATCATTGAATTTGTTTGCAAAGGCACGAGAGTTAAATGCCACTTGCTTTCTACCACATCTCTCATTCCCCTCATCTTCAGTGAAAAAGTTAAGGAATTCTCCTAGGAGGAGCCAGTTCACTTTACTCTCGAGGCACAGGTTCAGAGGAAGACTAAATTTGCTGATGGTTCTTCTTTCCTCCAGATGAGTCTTTTCTTCCCTTACAGTTCCTCAACACCTAGTAAGGGAAAAATAAAGCAGCCAGTGTGTAAGCAGAGATCATAACTGACCTGTCACAGAACTGATTCAAGAATGACCTACCAATAATCATTGCTAGTGAGGAAGCTTTATTTTCAATTAAACATTTTAAACTTATTAGAAATTAAAGGAAAAATCTATTGGGATATTTAAAAGCCCTATTTCCCAGCTGTGTCAGATGCAGCCAGTTGTCAGCAAAGGTCCCTTTTCAGGAGTCATCTCAAGAGCCATAATATTCCTCCAAGTGCAACCACCACAGACTCCCCTGCTGTAACATACAAACTGTTATATTTCTACCCACATAAAGCTTAAAACAATGGCAAGGGAAAGACCTGTGTATTTACTCTTTGCTTACACAGAGCCTAAACAGACAACAGAGAGAAAACTGTTGCAACTCATTACCTTCCCCATTGAAAATCCAAACTGGTTGCTTTTCCATCTCAGCAGTGCAGAGCTATTTGGAATGTGCGGATGCCCAGGATCTCAGTGGCAACGCTGTCCGGTCACCAGAGGATAACAAGTTGATCGGCTTGAATATTATGTACAGTCCTTTCTTTCCTAAAATGAAAAAGCAGAAGTTAAGGCCAAAATATTTTTTTCCCCTCTTAAAATTCAGTGGTTGTCTAATTTTAGGTGTAATGTATGAGAAGAACCAACAGGTGGAGATCTACTATTGTACTATATTTATATTACAATAGCTTCTTGGTGACCCTGTACTGGACTGAGACATAACTGCACTTTGGTACTGTACAAATATAAAATGAAATGATGTTTCCTGCCACAAACAACTTGCAGTCTAGAGTAGCATTAACACAATTCCCTCAAATGGAAAGCACTTTCATATATAATAAACTCTAGCATTATTTAGTTCATGTTTTCACCATTTTGTAATTGAATACGGTCCAAAATTTCAGCTTTCCAAAACCATCCAGGACAAAAAAAGGCTCACCACATTCCCAAGGAAACTAAGAAATTACACAAAGCATGGCTGTACACAGTACGGTTATTTGAACAACTGAAGACGCCAAGAATGCTATTTAAAAACACTTGAAAATTGGTAATGTACATATAATTGGAAAAACATCAAAGGAGTTTAAGATTAGGATTAAAGCATGGTTCACCACATTTCTTTTTACTCTATGCATTTTGGGTTTGGTAGCATATTGTAGATGCATTTTGGAGTTTGGCAGACTCCCTGGTTTTGAGGATTTTCTTGTTTTTCAAGAAAGAATAACTAAGAGAATTTCTCAGATGCAAAGGGTTTAATTTTTGGTGATTGTAAACCATGCTTACAGGATAGAAGAATCTATCATGGGAAGCACAGACTCAAGAGAAGACTTCAAAATCCATGGTGAATATTGGCAGAACATAATCTTCCATGGTGATGCTAGGTGAAATGCCTAACAACCCACAAAAGCATAAACCAGGAACACTGCATAAAACTAAAGATGCTCAAAATATTCACCCCATATTTGTCATTCAGGCAATTACTATAGCAGTAACAGATTAGCTACTGGGTTTAAAGAAAGAACTAATACAAAGAAGTTCCTTGGATGTATTAAGCAAGAAGTCATAATAGCACAGTCATCCCTTCTGCTCACCCACACCCCACAAGCCCTGTGGCACTTAATTTTCCGGGACCCCCCCAAAATCTGTAGAAATATTAATAAATAAAGGATATCAGAACCTTGCAGGCTTGAATAAACTTTAGCAGCAGGAAGAGGGTGACAATGCAGAAAGATGGAAATTTTGCCTTCAAGAAACAAGGAGTGAGGCTGGGAGATTGTGTGGTTACAGGGAGGGGGGGTTCATTTAAAAGTCTCAGGGAGTATTTCCAGCACCAATGGGCAGATGCTTCCTTCTAGAAGCAAGTCCTGACCCACCAGAAACTTTGGGACAGCCAGTCTGTGGGTTTTCTGCATGGTATAACAGATGCAGGAGTTAATTCAACATACATACTCTGTAAATCAATAGCACTTCATTAGCTTAAATAAGTAGACAAACTAATAAAAAGCCCTTTCTCAACAAATCTAGTCATAAAACTTTGATTTAGCAGAAATTTAACAAGAAATATAACAGCAGTTAACACTTGTGTTAAAGACTAATTGTACTCAAAAGCAGAGATTTCCCATTTTAAATAAAAGCCATTAAATGGCTTCAGAGGTATGAAACAGTATCAGTTTCAGAAGACAACATCTCTAACCCACGTAGGAAACAATCTGGTTCCATCGCAAAACATGTTTAAAAGTCTGATTTAATATCCTCCAAATCTGCCACCACCTGGGCAATCTAGGAAACAGCATTTCAGCCAAATGCCGGCAGGTATCGCTCTCAGTCTCACCAGGACTGTCAGGGGGGAAAAAAAAAAAAAATAAAAAAAGAACACCAAAGCCATGGTATAATTCCAAAATGTCCCACCTGAAAAGCCAGAGGGTTCTGAAAAAAATTGGTAAATTCTGAAAAGCCGGGTAAGATTTCCCCTGTGTTGAAAGCATTAATTCAGGTACTTCAGAGGCATATAGAAGTCATCCCATGTCCCAGGTAAATCTCAGTCGGACCTGGAGATCTAAAGCCTTTAAAATCCCTCAGCTGCACAGCAGAGGTGCATTTGCATCCCACACTTAACCCGTATGTCCCGAAACCAGGGTGTAATTTGATTTATAAGCTTAATGAGTAAAAGGAGTACAATCATAGAATCATAGGATGGTTTGGATTGTAAAGGACCTTAATGATCAACAAGTTCCAACGCCCCTGCCATGGGCAGGGACACCCTCGATTAGACCAGGTTGCTTGAAGCCCCATCCAGCCTGGCCTTGAAACCCTCCAGGGATGGGGCATCCACAGCTTCTCTGGGCAACCTGTTCCAGTATCTCACCACCCTAACAGTGAAAAAGTTCTTCCTAATGTCTAGTCTAAATCTACCCTCTTTCAGCTTATACCCGTTACCCCTTGTCCTCTCACTACACTCCCTAATAAAGAGTGCCTCCCCATCTCTCTTCAGGTACTGGAAGGCTGCTATTAGGTCTTCTTGGACCCTTCTTTTCTCCAGGCTGAACAACCCCAACTCTCTCAGCCTGTCCTCACAGGGGAGGTGCTCCAGCCCTCTGACCAATTCTGTGGCTCTCCTCTGGACTCTCTCCAACAGGTCCAGGTCTTTTTTATGTTGGAGCCCCCACATCTGAACACAGTACTCCAGGTGGGGTCTCAAGAGAGCAGAGTAGAGGGGGACAATCACCTCCTTTGACCTGCTGCTAATGCTTCTTTTGATGCAGCCCAGGACACAATTGGCTTTCTGGGTTGCAAGCGCACACTGCCGGCTCATGTTCAGCTTCTCATCCACCAACACCCCCAAGTCCTTCTTCTCAGAGCTGCTCTCAATCCATTCTCCACCCAGCCTGTACTTGTGCTTCCAGAAAATGACTCCTCTGACAACCTCCCTGTAAAGAAGCCAGTAAATGGATTTAGAATCAAGGTAAGCAAAAGAGCCTCTCCTTTTGTGCTTAGAGAAAGTGAATGAAAGGAGAATTATTGGAAACTACCACTGATTTTGGTGTAGCCATCATGATGATTCAGGAGGCAAAGAATCACAGACGGGATAGATGATGATGCTCTGGGATCATTAGCTGGGAACAGGCTGAGCGAGTGGGAGAGCAGTATCACTGTGTATCACTCATTTGTATATTTGTATATAGTATTATTTTCAATATTAATGTAGTTTAGTTATTAAATTGTCCCTGTCTCAACCCACGAATCCTTTTTTCCCTTTACCCCTTTAATTCTCTCCCCTATCCTCGGGTCGGGGGGGGAACTGCGTGAGTGGGTGTGTGGTTTGGCCCCCAGCCAAGGGCAAACCCATCACAATCATATTTCAGTTATAAGACAAATTGAAAATTCTAGTTTTTTCTTTTCACCTTTTTTCTTCTTTTTTCTCCTAAACTCTGGAATTAAAAAAAAAATGAATTATTTAATAAACAGGAAGTGCAATTCAACAGTTTACAAAATCATTACATTTAAAATTTATGTGGATTAAATAAATAAATAAATGCATGTTAACTTCTAGAACTACTTGTGCATACATGTAATGTGTTCTCCTCGCCAACAAAAAAAAGTGGGGGGTTAATTTGTGAAAAGATTACTCTTAGTTTAAGATTTCTGAATGTTCAGCAAACAATGAGAATCAATCTTTCCTTCAGGGAAGAAAACCCTTTAAAAGTATTCCCATAAAATATTATTAACATTGCTTATTTAATTCAAATTTGCTCACTTGGTTATTTAAACTATGACTAAAATCCTTACTGTAAATTATTTTTATGAATTAAATGACTATAAATTATTCACAACAAACCATACTGCTGTCATCCTCCAGCCTTTTATTGCTTTTATTCTGATGATGCTCACCTCTGTGAGTATTATGTTGCAAAGCTTTTAGCAACGCATCCCTGGCCATCTTCCCAGCTCTTCCTTACCCAGTGAACGACTGGCTTCACTTCCATTTCCTTCAGCCACACCACTCCAAAAATATGGAAGCACTTCTTCTGAGTGACAGAAAAAACACATTCCCAAACAATTATAGGTCCTCTTCCTTTTTCATCCTGTCCTAGGATCAGCATCTTCTTTTGTGTTGGCGTGTAAATATCAAGGCAACCTTCCTCTGTGCTGTTACACCCACAGCTGCCAGACTGACTATTTGATCCCAGGTTCCATCTTCCCTACCTGTGATTATGTTCCAGGTATACATCCCGAGTACCAGATCTCCAGCTTGCGGCGAACAGGCTGAACACAAATCACTACTGCATTTTTCCCATTTACCACTTGCTCCTTAAAATATATTTTTTCAAGATTTTAAGCTGTGCTCCCTTGCAACTCCTGCGAAAGACTTTTTAGCAAAGGCTTTTTTTTCCTCCTCCAGCTGACTATACCCACCACTCTGCAGGTATGTAGTTCACTGATCCTTCCTCTTGTTTTTCCACCTCACACATTTCTTATTTAAACACCTTAATTTCTCTCTTGCAGTGGCTAATAGTCCTGGTCAGCAACACATCTCAATGAAGCAACATTTGGGTGTAAGGTCTGCATAACAATTACTAGACAGAGCCATTTAAAAGGGACTGGGAATAAATGGGAAAACAATTCAGGGGGGACAACAGAAGTGTTTTCCCACCAGATCAGGTCAAAAGGAAAAGGTTTGTTCAAAGGGCACTAAAGCATAAAAAGGTCTTTTGTTTCTTCTGCTTTGAATAACTGGAAAACGCCAGCATTTAACACCCATTATTTAACAACTGTAGTCAGTTTTTTTAAGGAATATTCATGTCAGTATTTAAGCACAGAGACAAGTTATCAGTTCAGGTTCTGCAAACCTCTGCATCCATAGCCAAAACCAGGTATGTCCTGCCGTTTTGGTTGACTCAGTACTTCCAAAGGATGTGACTCAACTGCATTAAAGTCTCATGAAAATCTAGGCTTCTTTCTTACCTTTTGGTAAATCTAAAATTTTGGATTTTTCTTATGTGCTCCAAGTTTCCTTTCATCAAAATAGCCACCATTCCTCATTTATACAGCGGTTTGCGAATGCATCAGATGCTGGAATTTGGGAATCACAGAATGGTTTTGGTTGGAGGGGACCTTTATAGATCATCTAGTCCAAACCTCCTGCCATGAGCAGGGACATCTTTCACTAGATCAGGTTGCTCAGAGCCCCCTTGTCCAACCTGACCTTTATTAATTTCCATGGCTACGGCATCTACAACTTCTGTGGGCATTATGTTCCAGCATCTCACCACCCTCATCATTAAAAATTTGTTTCTTGTATCCACTTTAAACCTACCTTCTTTCAGTTTAAAGGCATTGTCCCTTGTCCTTACAGACCTTGGTAAAAAGTCTTTCTCATAAGCCTGCTTTATATATTGAAAGGCCACAATAAGGTCTCCCCAGAGCCTTCTCTTTCTTCTAGAGCCGGAATAAAGAAGTGTAAGGGAGGAAACAGAGACAGTTGCAATACAAAGACATGCTGGGGAGTGTTGGCGAAAAAAACAAGATGCAACAGAAAAATGTACCAGTGGGAGGAACCTTGTGAAGACTGCACAGCAGAGAAGAAGCTGCAGGACAGCACTGTGAGAACTGCAAGCCATGTCACAGGCAGGGCAGGAGAGCAGGCCGGCCAGCTGAGGAGGCCTCAAAACCTCGGTCCTTCTTGCTCCCTAGTGCCTCGCGGTCCCCAACTGAAGATGCTGCGCTTCCAGCGAGCAGGGCTGTGCCTCCAGGGCTAGACCAGTGACCCATGACAGCACTGTGCCTGGCCAGAGACCGGCTCCAGCCTCTCCTCCTTCCTTCCAAGCCCCTGAATGGAGCCAGGGCATGGGGCAGGGCCCATACCCTGGAGGCTGGCAGGGACAGTACCCAGGGGGCAGAGAGGGACGGGCAGCAGGGGGGATACCGGCAGCAGGG
>NW_010135996.1:0-16405 GCF_000699245.1 Pterocles gutturalis | reverse complement strand
CAGGCCTGCGTGTGCGGGGGGGGAACCGCCACAACGGCCAAGCCACAGGTTTTCGTATTTTCTAGACCTTTAAGTGTGTCTTATGGTAAATCCCATCGTAAGTACGTAGAGAACAGTTTGACTGTTGATATCGTACAAGAACACACAGCGCTGGGGATAATCTGCAGGTTCATCACACAAAGAGAGCCTGGCTTTGTGCGTGTTCCCTCTCCAGCGTGCACTGTTCCTCTCAGCCGTGGTTGCCCTCGGCTGATGGGTTTGTGTGGCTGAGCCGCAGCTCCGGGCGTGCTGACAGATGGGCGATAACTCCTCTGAAGAGTTTGTCGGCAGCGGCGGTAATTTTGGAGATGAGCATCTCAAAAAGAGAAACTCCTCTGGCTCTGACTCATCAGAAGAGATCAGGAAAGCTGTTGAACAGTGTCTGTTATCATCTTCAAGTACTCTTGATGTGAGCAGAAGAAATATTACCCGTCTTACTGAGGAAATCTATAGAGTGCCCGACACAAAGGTGAGTAACTTGGTACCAGGCGTTCTGATACCTTGGCTGGAGTACAGCACAGAGCCGGTAAGGGCTTGTTGCTTTGCCAAATGAGTGGAAAAGCAGCAGATCCTTAGCAATGATCTTTAATCCCTGGGTTTTTAAAATAAAAAGTCCTTAAATAAATCAGTTCCGTGTGTAATTTATGGAGTTGTGTATCCTTTAATCCCCTGTAACAGTGTTCTTTCCAGAACAGCTTACAGTTTTCACATTTGACATTTTGCATGCCAAGGAATGGCTCCTCTCTTTCTGGATTTAAAACATGTTTATGTTTTTCTCTCTTAGTATTTTCATCTGGAAAGAAATGTCATATCAGCAATTCCTGAAGATTTATTTCAAAAGCTGCCTCATCTTGTCTGGCTGGATCTCCGGTATAACAAGATTAAAGCTCTTCCTCCTGGAATTGGTGACCACAGGTAAGATCACTGGTCATACAGATAATTTAATAACAATTGTATTTGTCTTCTATTCTCCTTACTGTAATTTAATTGTAACAGTCAGACTTTTGTATGCGTTTGTTTGGCGTTGACCTTAGTGCCGGAGAGCAGTAAATAAGTTTAATTTTGTTTACTAAAACTCAGATGAACTGAAAGGTCCAATTAATATCACATAGTGAATTTCTAAACTCCTTTAACTTCAGAAATGCATGCAAGACCTGTTGGTCTTTTCATGTCAGTTTTGCACCATTTTCATTTTTATTGACTGTAGGTGACTGTTTTTAAAGTGTAGGTGAGGTGAAAACGAGGACCAACAGTTACAAACCTTGTGTCACTCCCAAGTGACAATGAAGGACAGTTCAGCCAAAGAAGGCTCCCCATTAATCTGGTTTTGATGGTTGTCTGACATGGTGTTAACTGTTGGAAGGATTAATGGGCTGTCACTGATGGGATGGAGTGTGCCAGGAAGGAAGCACACCACGTTGCTGTGACCCTGAAAAGGGCGCTTGTTCTCACATTGCTGTGATCACCAAAACTAACTTCTCACCAGTTCTTCTGATTGTCCTTGGACAATTCCTTGCTTCTGACTCCAGAAGTGGGAGACCACAAAACACAATATATGTTAATTAACAAGAACAAAAAAATTATTTTGTTACTGTAAAGGAAAAAAAAAAAAGACCAGCACAGGACGGCTTGTGTTTGTGGTTCTAAAATAAACCTTTCTGTGAAGAGTGAGCAAGGAGGCAACCCTTGAGCAGTATATGCTACAGAATTTTCCAGAAAAAAACAAAAATCCAGAACATTTTGATGTCATCTGTGATTGAAACAAGGTGCTTAAAGGTATTTTAAGATCACTTGTTTACGAATCATTCAACTTGTGATGAGAAAAATACAGCAAATGAAGGTTATGCCTCTAAAAATAGCTGGAAAATGTCAATGATGTTTTCAAATCTTTTAAATCTTTTAAATACAGCTTTCATAGCTTATTTTTAAATTGGACAGGACTGATAGTATTTTAATATGGTTGGTAAATTATATCATCATCATTGTACAAGTGGTTGAAATCCTTTGAGATTAAGACATTCACTGGGTGCATCTTCCTTGAAAATAATGCATCAGTCCCTATGTGGATTATGCTTTATCTTGTTTGGATTTTTCCACTGAGTTCAAACAGCAGGTCAGCTTTTAGAAAATGCCCATCAGAAATATTCTCTGAGTATTGCTTAGCTTTCTCAACATTATTATAATTTCATTTTATCCTTATTACATGTTGGAGCATTAGATGTACTTTAAGATGTTTGGAAATTCTCTGAGCATCCTTACCTAGAAGCAGCCAAAAGCATGGTTTTCATCAGAAGCAGAGACTCCTGGAAACACTGTGTCAGTTTGGGGCCTGGTCGATGGACTGTTCAAGTTGTTCATGAATCTTTTCACTGATGTTAACGGATACTCTGGTAAGAGTTTCTCCAGGTCCAACCAAAACCTTGCCTCTGTTGTGAAATGGTCTCTAGCCCGGCATGCGGGGAGGGAGAGCACCACTCCAACAATTGTCTCTCTAGCACTCTGTGCAAGATCTGGATGTGCGGCTGGGCAGGGATCAGCCAAGGGCACGTTCCACATCGTCGTTGCTGCAAAGGTTGCTTCAGGCAAGAGCTGGCAAGAACCAGCATCTGCCTTGGCGCAGGGGCTCGGCTCTCCCTGCATGGGGCCATGGATGCCCAGGGGTCCCGAGGCAGCAGGACCACCCCAGCATACTGGGGTGCCTCAGTGGAGAAATGTGGGTTTCAGAGTCTGGAATCTCCTGTTGCTTTCACTTAGTTTTTTATTTTAAATGGAATTCTGCACTCAAAAATGCGAATGTGCATACGGTGCTTTCGGTTTCTGACTGAACTGAAATGTATAAAATCCTGCCACAAATGGTAATCCGGTGTTGAGCAGCTGCCAACATGTTTGTTTGGTTTTCTTTCCTAGAGGTAAAGAAATATTATGACAGAAGCTACCAAGCTTGCAACACTAGTAAATAAAAACCCATCAACTTTTCTGTCGGCATGGTTTTTCAGTTATGGTGCGGACAGCACCTCGTCTGTAGAATATAATTTGATCTGCTACGTTGCTGGATATTAAAAGCTATTTAAAAGAATGCTATTAAAATGGCAAAATGAAGCAGTCAAAAATCAGGCAATAGGCAAAGTGTGGTTTCTGCATGGTCTCCATTTCATAGCTGCCTGGGGGTTGGCAGCTGTGTGCGACCAGGGGAAAACAAGACAAGGTCCCTGCATGTGGCTGGAATGTCCCTGCATCCTCAACACCCAGCAGCACAGAGGCTCCCGTCAGAGACGCTTCAAACAACAGCATATGCAACAACTTGGGCATTTACTTGCTAAACAATACCAACTTTTTTCTGAGCATGGGCATATTGACATTTTTTCAGAAGCCTAGGATTCATCTAAAAGTTAACAGATTTTCAGAGATAGCGAAAAAATATCCTATATGTGACATAAGTGCCATAAATCTTGCGTGTGACCCATGTCAAGCTTCTAGGCAGCTTCCAAGAACGGGAACACTAGGCTTTAAAAAAAAAAAAAAGAAGTTGACAAAATTAAATACAAATAGGGCATATTTCTTTCTAATCTCACTACCAAAAATGGCTGAGCAGTTTTAGCTCAAATTTAGCCTGAGGAATGCACTCAACCCAAACAACTGAAGCTCAGCAAAATTATAAACAACTGAAAATGATGTGTTTATAATTGGAACAGTCAGTATCAGACTTTAAAGTGATAAGCAGGCTTTGCAAAGAAAGATCAAATACTAAATATTGAAGTAGTATATAATAAATGGGCATAAATGCAGACTTCAGATTGTCATACCAGACAGCTTTGGGGTGTGTTATTTTCCAGCACTGATGTTGACGATGGAGAAGTGTGGATTTGCCTTCTGGAGTCCTTTCTGTAGTAGGAAACAAAAGCAAGAAAAAAATTAAAAATATTCTTGTGTTTCTATTTAATTACATGAACTTTGCTCTTACAGTTGCTACTATTTTCTGTTTCATTGAAAAGGCAATTGAAAACTCTGCTGTTAGAAAGGAATCCTATAAAAGAGCTACCCCCAGAGCTTGGTAAGTACTCAGTTGTTTGGGTTTTTTTTTAAGATATCATAGATGGTTTTTGACACCTAGTGTTTAATTCTGTGGTTAGACTTTAAAATACTCTAGTAAATTAAAACCATATTTTAGATAAATACCACAAACGTACTATGAGAGGGGGAGAAATTACTTACCACTTACAGTGGTCTCAGAGTGGAGCTGGGCTTGGTGACCTCTGCAGCCCTGCCGTGGCCCATCTGGCTGCTGCAGAGGAATGGCTGGTAGCCCGGGCAGGGGAAGGACAGAGGGCATCAGTTCTTCCATTCCCGCTTTCCACGAGGCAGCCTCTTCCTGGACTAACTCTGCTCTTCCTACCCTGAGCTGAGTGGTGACTGAATCTAAAAAATATTATTTACTGATTTAAACATCCTTGTGTCTCTCAGAGTGGAATGGGCCACTGGTATGCTGGCCTTTCTGCAGTAAAACTTGTTTCATGTGGTGCTGTTTTCTGGACAGACCCGACATCAGGACTCTACTGCAATACTTTGGTCGTTGCAGGTTTCCCAGATTGGTATTGAGATGAGGGAATTCCTGCCATGCGTGGCATTTATCCGTTCCTCCTGGCTCTGTGGATGATAGGTACTAAAAAAAGGATGCCAGCAGTCCTGCTGTGTTGGAGGTTTTGTTCAAGCCCCAGCAATTGGAAAAGAGTGCTGCAGGATTTCAGGGAAGGTTTTTCTGGGCAGCAGTGCAGGGATGGCAGATGGCTGGAGGCATTTGCAGAGGCTGGCTGCAGCCAGGCTGCCCAAAGCGGGGTGTGCGCTCGTGACGAGTGGTGCAGCGATACCCCGGCTGTGCAGGGGGGCCCACGCCAGGCTGCTCTGCTCTGCACTGCCAGCACTGCTCCCAGGGCTTCCAGCATCATTTGCCTTAATCACTTGCACACATCCATTTTTAGCAGGTGCAAGGATCCTGGAGAAGGCTGACAAGATTGTTGTTCTGGGGTGATGCTGTCCCTACCATATGCCTTACTTTGGATGATCTCTTCCCTTGGCAGAGCTTGTGTGTCCGTGGCGTTGCCCCCTAGTAGTCATACATGCCACAGTTGTCACCATGTAATATATGCACATGTATATGTACACACATGTTCTGCAGAACCGTCCCTCCCTCTGCCCCACAGCACCTGAGCTGCTTCAGACCTGGCTCCTTACAGAGTGCACGATGTGAGGCTTGGTCTGGAACAGTGATTTGAACCTTGGCTGCAGGATGGTAGATGTGACACAAGGATTTGCCTTAATCCAGGCTACTAAAGGCTCCTCGTTCCCCTGTGGCGGAGCTGTGCTTGTCAGGACTCCCAAGCACCCTGCATCCCAGGCTCCTCCAGCCACAGGGACCTGGGGAGAGCACCAAGCAGTCCACCTGGTAAGCTAGGAGAAAATCTGGGAGCTGTACCTGTGGCATAGTGAGAGGTTGTCAAAATCTCATATGTTTTTACAAAACACTCATGTTTTGACAAGACAGCTTTTACTGACACAATGGTGTTTCATGAGCTAATTCCCAGCCCGCTCATCCTCCTACCCTTCCCTATTGCTCTCTTCCCTGTACACGTGCCATCGTAACTGCCGATATAAAGAAACAGAGTAGGAGCTAATGCTGAAAATTGGAGTTACCATCCTGCGCCACCCGTTCCATGATTCTTTATCTTTTCTTAGTAAGCAGCACATCAGTTGTATGATGTTTGTATCATCAATACGGGGGAAAAAAAAAATTTGTAGTGTAAACTGAGCTGAGTTTGGAGGATGATCCATGATAACTCTGTCTCAGAAGTTAGTCTTAATTTCTTGGGTGTGGTTTGCACCTGGACCTGGAATGAATTTGCAGTGCTTGCCTTCATTCGCTGAACTTGGCGGTTGTTGTTGTTAAAAGCTACCTGTTCAATGACCGAAGAATCTTTGGCAGGGGAGCAGGAGTCTGAATGGGAACTGAACGATTTTATTGCTCACCTGGGGCTGTTCCTAGGGCGGTTACACTGGTTCGCCTGAGGTGGGTAGAATTACCGTGTGTGTTCTGAGTGTGTTCAAGAGATGCAAACTCTGTTGCTAGCCAACCTGTTTCAAAAAAAATCTCACGCGCCAGTGTACGGGGCACTAGTTGGGCAGTGTTGTGGGGAACCTGGGCGACATGCCTTCTGCTTCCAGGACTGCCGGTGGCCTGCTGAAGTCGGGAGAGGTCCCTGGCTTTGGGTAAGTCGCTGAGCTGGTTTTGTGGGGAACCTGGGCGACATGCCTTCTGCTTCTAGGACTGCCGGTGGCCTGCTGGAGAAGTCGGGAGAGGTCCCTAGCTTTGGGTAAGTCGCTGAGCTGCCCATGCTGACGTTTCCTCTGCTGTAAAACGGGGCTGACAGTACGGTCACAAAACTCCTCCAGCCCACTAAAGCAAGCATTGCACAGGAGCTGCATCTACCGAAGAGTTCTTGAGAATGATTTAGGAGCAATTCTAAAGCATGAGGAATCTCAGTAGGTGATGCAGTTTAGAATGTAGGTAAATGATTTTGGAAAGGATGCTGAAGGGCAGCGTGCCAGTTTGCCATCCCGCCAGGCCTGCGGGTGATGGCAGTACCCGCTGCCACAGCATGAGCCGCTGTATCCCCCCTGCGTTCAAATCATCCTCAAACCCCAGTCGCTTTTTATAAAAAAAAACAGATTTCATTTTCACAGTGCTGAAGTCATCTGTGTGATTCATTTTGATCATTTCTGTTTAAAAATAGATTCAATTTCTTCGTACTAAACTATTTTAAATCTAATTGTATTCCCAAACAGTCCTTCACAAGGTGCATTTTCAAAGCCATTTGTTCTTGTTAATAATGTGGCTCTTCCGTGTCTGCATTTGTATTTTATGATCATTTGAAGCAATTTTCTAATTTGCCAATCATGACTGTATGGAGAGGCATTCTGGGAACTGTAGCTCACTTGGCAAACTTTTGTTTCTAGATTGTTAGAATCCAGCCAGTTTGCTGAACCTCCCAGCCGCAGTGTTCCTTGTCCCCAACGCCGTATTGACAAGGCTCTGTGTGACTGCAGAGCGTTGGGAACGCTCACTTGCTTGACAGAGATGCGCTCCTGTATGAGCTCTGCGGAGATATTTCTTCTCAAACCCCCCAGCAACACAACAGCGTATTTAGTCTCTGTGCGATAATGTGGGTTTTCAGTTTTCTGCACTTCTGTTACTCTAACGTAATTATGTCTGCTGCACTGCTGCTTTGTTGTATGTTTCATTTGTAGGCAAGTAATTCTTCCTTTGTGGTTTTTTTTTTTTGTCCAGTTTGTCTGTCTGGGGTATTTCACTGGCTACCACTGAGCAGTGAATTCCTCTTCTCTGACCTGTCCTCAGAACTCTTCTCCTTCTGCGAGACGTTGGCACGCTGGTTCCTCATCATTCCCTCATAAACTTCCAGTAAAACAGCAATATGCCTCTTCTGCAGCCAGCATGTGGTACCCATGCGATGCAGATAATTTTTCATCTACATGTTTCCCCGGGGATTTCAACAAATAATTTCTCCCATCCCGTTCCTCTTCAGTTCCCCTAAACCCCTGCAGCTGCAGTTTCAGGATAGTGATTCGGACAGTCCTGGTTTTCACTGGTTCTCAGCTTGAGTTCAGCCTCAGTAGACTTCAGAGTAATAATTCTGATATAAAGTTAGAGAGTTTAAGTTGTAGCTTTGGTGTGTGGGGAAAAAAAAAAAACTTTTGAATGGTTTTGAGATTTGAGCTCAGTTTTCCTTAGCTCTCAAGTAGGTATCTGCTTTGGTGTTGGGATGGCAAAACTCAGTTTTTATACTACAGATAAACAATGAAAAATTAGAATGTGGTTGAAAAGAGAGAAGTTTTAGGTGCATTTGTTCTCCATTTCAGTGAAACTTGGACAAATCTGCATTCCCTGGTAGTCACAGGATGTCGCAGAGAGCCCCTGTGCAGATGTGGTGTAGTTTTACGTAAAACCTGCTACATATACTATCCTCTTGATGTGAAAAATCCATTTGCACTTGGGTCTTGAGTCTCTCTTCCAAGAGAAGGGACCCAGAGGGATCCAGCAGCTGTCCCCATCGTGGTCCCTGGAAACACTCCTTGGTGCTCTCCTGCTGCCCGCAGAACCCTTGTACCTGCTCCAGCTGCTCGCTGCCTCCGTTGCTCTCCTGCTGGTTTTTGCTCTTTCTTTTTAACTGCACTTTGTCAATATCGCTGGAGCTGCCATTTCCAGAGAAGGAATGTCAAACCGTGTTGTTAATCACACTGTGCAATTTGTTTTGTAACATTCCTTTCAGCTTTAATTACTGGTAATTTAAAATCAAATAGCTGTGCTGTTAGTAGTGTATTTGCCGTTTCTGCAAGTAAGGTTTTACAAAAACATTTTAAAGGAGCAAATCCACTATTTTATACTCTAATGAGTAACGCAGACAGGCACAGCCAGGACTTCAAGCAGTCTGCCTGCAGAAAGTGAGGCAGGTTAGACTGTACAGTCCAGCTGTGGATGGAGATTTAAAGTGTGACTCCAGTAGCACAACACGAAAAATGCATTCTGAAGACTAGATGGAGATTGTCTGCGGTGGTTTCAGTGCTGCGCTTCCTGAATGCATCGTATGTCAATCCAAAACAGATGTCAGGACAAAACATGTTACCTTGCTTTTAGAGACCTGGTACATTTATTTTTTGAAAGATTTAACAGATTTCAACTGTTGTGTTTTTGTTTGAATCAAAACTGACTTGAAGTTTCATTTAATTCTGCAAATGTAGTTAGGAAGGGAAAATTGCTAATTTTGTTTTAGTTCTATGAAACATAATTTATAAATAAAAATAATCAGCATAAATCTGATTTCTGTAATTGATTGTGCATATTTTGCAGTCCATTCCCATTTCAGCAGACAGTAAGCAGGACATGACAGATGATGGCCACCCTGCTAGTCCTCCTCTCTTTACCTGGGTGACCTGTGCTGTGTACACTTCTGCTTACGAGACGAGCCGGAGGCTGGGGCAGGCCTGCAAGGTGCATGCACTCATTAGCCCTCGGAGGCTCAGGATTTATGGCCATCCCCTGTTTGTCATCAGGAGATGGTTGCCCTTTGTTTCCTTGGGCAAGAATAGCTAACGGTGGGGTGGGAGGGAGAGGCGATATAGACCAAATAGTTGCAGAAATAGAAAATCAGAACAATGTACTAGAAAGAAAAGAAGGAAAAGTTCGGTTAAAATATTTAATTCCTTTCATATGGAAAAATTAATGTAGGGTAAAAAAAAGATTTATCAACACCACGAATTACATTCATTTCTGAGTAAAAGCTCAAGAACTGTACTGGTTAGCTAAGCTGTAGTGAGAAAGTTCATTTTGTCTAGACTAATCTTGAATGGGGAAAACAATTTCCTTAGAGAAACTAAATAGTTAAATTTTAAATATCAAGCAACAAAAAAACCCCATGAAAAAATAGCAAAGCTCTTAAGCAACAGGAGAATATAAGGGCAAAAAAAGGTAAAAGACAAAAAAGCATGCAGACAGCCGCAACAAGAGTGACAGAATCTGTTTCATACACATTCAGGTGAAACATCTTAGAAACCAATACAGAAAATATCTGAAGTCATCTCGGGGCAGAGTACATGCCAGCTGCATGCTGCATCTCTGGCTCGCTGCAGAGCTGTGTTCCCGTGCTGGGAAATGGCAGAAGTTCTTGACAGAAGAGATGATGGTCTTTCGCGGCCCCTGCCAGCCCAGGCAGTTCTGTGACTCTGTGTTTGCTAAATTGTGCTGTTTTCACAGGAAACCTAACTTCATTGACAGCCTTGAATCTGCGTCACTGTCCCCTGGAATTTCCACCTCGAGGTGTCATACAAAAGGGATTAAAAGCCATCCTCTGCTTTCTTCGGGATTCAGGGAATGGAAAGCAGCTCTGTACGGAGCCAGCCACTTCAGGTAGGCTGGAGATGGGTTTGTGTGTGTGGTTTGTGTGGCTGGTTTGGATGAAAGTGTGAACCAAGCAATGCTTGCCCTGGGGACTTTGTCACTAAGGAGTGCTGTCCAGCTTTGCATCTGAACGGGATATTGCCCACTAGGATAAATGAGGAAAACAAAATCCTTCCATGTTGTGATAAAAAATCAAAATGTGAATCTTAAACCCCTAAGTGGAGAAGAAGAGGGTGCATTTGTGTAAGAGGAAGGCTCAACCGCAGGTGATGTGGTTAGAGAGACAGAAGATGAAGTTTCAGCAGAGGCTGTTCTTTAGAATCAGCAGCGAAGCAGCGTGAACAGAAGGGTGAGCCGTTCAGTTCCCGTGAAAAATGGCTAATGCACGTGGCAGGCAAGTGATGGGACTAGCAGAGAGGCATGCTCAGTGTGTTTCTTTACTGTGCTTCTCGCTCACACCGGCGCGGTGTGCGGGGCTCAGCCCTGAGCTGGCAGCGGTTTGCTTGGGTGTGTTTTTGAAGACGTGCAGACGATGGAAACAGGCTGTCTGCTTTTTGTCTCTTTTTCTAGCGGTGTGAGGTGAAGCAGCGTTATTTTCCAGAGATCACTTTCTGCACTCAGCAGCAGCAATTCAGAATTAATTCCAGCTGATCACTCTTGAATTGAATACGTGAAGTGAGAGTTTTGTTTGGAAATCAGCAGAGCAGTTCCTGACAATAGGGGTTTGTGTTGTAAAGTGGATTGTTACCGCTGGTTTTCCAAGGTCGCTTACACATTTGCTGTATGCTACCTTTCAAAATAAACGAGCAATAGACTTGAAACACTCTAGATATTTCTTTTGGCTTTTGACTCCCCTTCAGTGGCACACAATCTTGAAAATAGTGAGGATTGTGTTAGTATTCTTCAAAATAGCAAATCAAAAGCATTTTTTCTGCTGATTTTTGTCTGCATAAGAATGTGAGATTGCGTTCTCTTCTACTTAATTCAGACACAACAGATTAGAATGAGAAACCAGTTAGAAATTATGCTCTGGAACAGCGTTGTGCCTTAGTTATGTTATCATGTTTAATGTTAGTTTAGATAGTGGTATATTTAAAGAAAAATAAACCCATGGGCTTTAATATTTAGAATCTGTGGGCATGCAGATGAAGTTTGGGAACCTTCTGTAATATGCAGAGTTCTCTGCTCCCTCCCACGTGGCCCATCTGCTCGCGTTGGATGCCAGCAGCGTGTAAGGAGTAGTATATCCATACTGCATGCAGAGAGGGTGACAGAATGTACCTTGGAATAATGCTTTTCCTCTGGAATGTGGGCAGAAGAGGGAGGTGGAATCCAGCACGTTTCTTCTCAAGGATTCAGGGAACCTCCTGAGCCTGTAGTTTATCCAGAACCAGACCCTTCTGTCTCCTGATGATCCTCGAGGTCTTTCCCACACTTAATGACTCCATGGCTCTGTGGTCTCTCCACGCTGCAGTCGGAGGACAGCTGCAATGCGTTGAGCTGTTGGGAGTTACTGTTGGGGCACCAGCAGGTCTGGGGCACAGACCTGCCCAAAGGGAGGGTGATGCTGTGGGGTCAGTGCTGCTGACCCTGGCGCTTCTGTGGCACCCCAGTACCTTACTGGTGACTGTGGTTTGTGCGCTTCAGTGTAAGTCACGCTTTGGAGTGCAGCGTAGATAGACCCTAGAACTGATCGTTGTCGTGGAAGGACCAGAGTTGAGCTGTGTGTGCAGATTGATAGCTATAAAGGTATGATTTGAGATAATGCTAAATCTGCGTGAGCTGAGGAGCCCCTGGGCTGGAAGGCAAGGTGTGCTGAGCTTTCACCGGTGCTCTGCTTCCCATCGCTGCACTATATTACACATCTGGATTGATGATAAGAGATCCTTCCTGTTTTGACTCACAGATTGCATTTGGGCACTTGTAGTATGTTAATGATTATTGTATCTGTTTGCTTTGCCTTTTTACTTCCTCCAATACATGGAACTTATTTTTAACTCCTGTTCATCATGCAGGGAACTCTATCTTTAATTCAGCTGTACCCAGTTCGTGGAATACTTATTTATACCCAGATCTGCATTGGCAGGCTATCAATGCTGCAGAAAACGAAGTGAGAGAAAACCTTAGGGTTTTATACAGCCTTAACGCAATCCTTATATGTGCATGCATTACGGGAGTCTTCATTTCCCCTCTATTTTTTTCCTCAAAGCACAGATCCCAGTACAAAGTTGGGATTTTCCACTTTCACGTCCCGCCCTGTTTCAGAATTCCCTGTTGTTGTCTTTGCTGCAGCCGTATTTAAACCCTGCTGACGTCTGTGGTAGGCTCTCTGTTGAGCTGCAGGGGTCTTGGGTCAGCCGTGCACGAGGCAGGGGCTCCGGCAGTGACCCGGAGCCGTGCTCTTTGGGTTGCACGTGTCCATGGTAAAGGCAAAAGGGACCTTTAGCGGGTAAGGCGATGGACACTATGCTGAGAACTTGATTAGTGCTGGGGATCGAGGACACGTGGCTCTTGAACTTGGTGTAAGAGGCATTAAACACTTAACAAAAATGACTGTAGTGTCGGATCAGCTTTAGTGGAATTGCTAAAAAGCTGGGTGAAGAGTTTACCCGCTTATGAGATGGATAAATTATCAATCAGAAGGAAGCCCCTGTTCTGCTCACACTCATTGTAGGCTGGTGGCTCCTTCCAGAACACAGATGGCTTTGAACTTGTGGAAAACCTTTGAGAATAAAATATGTATTAAAAGAAAAAAAAGACCAACAAATCCCACTTCTGTGGGTGATTGACACCCTCTAAACGCTGTGTTTTGCTGGGAAAACATCTGACTGACTGGGTAGGTAGGCTTACCATAATCTCCCTTGAATCCTACCAGAAATGCCGCCTGTCGAAAAGCTGGACTTAAGTGAACTCATGCGCTCCAGTTTGGATTTGTCAGATGAGTGGCCTAACGAAGAGGAAAAACTAAGATTTCAGAAGCTGAAAGAAGAAATGACAAAAGATGAAGAAGAAGAATTTCTTGCTGGCAAACGTGTGGGTGCAATCCTTCGTTCCACTGGAGCCTGGAAGCAGCACGAAGAGAACAGACAGCTCCTCTCCAAGTCGGCCAGGCTTTGCAGGTGACTGAGCTTCACGCAGTGGTCTATGATCAGCATCTTGCAAGTGCTGGAAAGCTCTTCATTCCTACTGGAAAATATAAACGCATCTTAATATGGATCCTTGTACTCATTGTCAAATACATATTTGATGACTAAATGGTGTTTTTGACATAAGTATGTAGAATACAAAATAACTTTTATATTTTCTATGATTTTAAGTATTTTTTTCTCTAAAATTAAAACAGTCTTTTATGTTTTCTTATTTACTTTCTTTTTTATTCCTATTTTGATAATTGTACTCTTGAATGTCCGGATTAATTCTACTGAAAAACAGTACAGTTTAGAATACTGAATAACAAAGGACTGTAGAATCCTGCAGGTAACTTTTTATGTCCAGTATATGCAGCATGATAAGTATAGATACAAGTTCATATGTTAAATTCCTTTACATTTGCATACAAAGCATTTAATAAATGGTTCATTTGTCATATTTCACAATATGCAAAGAATGCAAAGTCTATTTGGGAGAATTTGTCGGTGAATCCTTTCTGAAAAATGGAGATGCCCTTTTGTGTAAAGGAGAGAATAAACACACTAGAAATGTTCTTAATTTTATTTTTTGTCAATATTTACCATGGTATCAATGACTTTTCCCCCGATATTCATGAATGTTTTTGTTGTTACTTAAAAATTTTCTCAACAGTAGTTTCTAATGAGCTAATGATTTTTTTAAATATTGACTGTTTAAGTTTCTTATTTCAAACAAAAGTAGGAAAGAGATTTTTATATTTCCTGTGAATTTTCTTTCCCTCCTCGCCCTGTGATGTTTGCCTCTCTCCATCTTACTTCTGGAGAACTTAAATACCATATGTCAGCAAAAAAGCCGTGTGGTAACTGGCATGGAGGGGATGGGGGGTATCTCCAATAATCGACAATTTATTGTTTTGGGGTTTTTTTGTTTGTTTGTTTTGCAGTATGAGCAGTATAGAGAAAATCTTGCAGAATTCATGGTTTATCCTTAGGTTTTCTCCCTCACAGCCCAACCTAGGGCTCACAGTGGGTTTTATGAAGTAATTCATTTGGTAAATTACTTAAACATGGGATTTTTACTTGAAATATTTTAATACTTACATTGGAATAAAGCAGACTGCTCATGCAGGGTGACTAGTAGAGAAAAAATTGCATTTTGAGTGTGTTTATCACTGTCATTAAATGCGCGTAGTTTTCTGTGTAGTATTTAATTCCCAGCATCAGCTGTCCATTTTCAAAGAGGATGTCTGCACAGAGAAATGAGCTGACGGAGTTTCTCTCCTGTGACAGGACAATTCGGGCACAGCGAGCTGAGAAGTGCCGATCGGCAGCAGGAAAGGAGCTGAAGGAGGAACAAGCTTTATTTGAACCAAGGAAAAAGCAAGTATTACCATGTCATTGACTTCTAAAAGCTGCTGCTTGGGTTCTTAATAGATTGCCTAGTTTACTGTTTGTAAGGAAAGAAGTAATTTCAAATATTTTTACTACAAGTGGAAATATGAAGAGTGCTTTTCTCACGGAATACAGCGCTCCAAGGCAACGAGAAAGGTGACTTACCGTGCTTCTGACCAGCTCGGCCGTGGAGCTCCATGAATTCCCATTCCATCTGAGCAGAAAATAAATCCTTTCCAGTTCGTTCACACTTCGTATGTTACATTCCACGTAAACTTAAATTTGTCTTTGCTGACAGGAGGCTGCAGCTAGAGGGCAGACTGCATCTGACATAAAACCGTGATATATCTAGGGTATAAAAAGTGTATGTATTGAACAAATTCTGCTAAAAGCGCTTGTCTGTATCTCTGCATGTTTTCCCCCTATATGTGTCCATTGGGGCTGCTGTTCAGAAATCAATCCACTTATTACAGACTAGACCTGAGAAATTAGATGGAATGTTAGTCCCAACTTTTATCATCTTCCTTTGATCAGTGGCCCATGGTATTTTGTTTCTCTTTCTTAGGAATCAGTATGTCTGATAAGTATTGTATTTTGTTCAGCTGTAAATGGCTAAACACGCGAACAGGAGCAGTAGCGTTCATCTCTTCAACTATGGCTTCAGGGGTTTAATATAAATTAACTTTTTCAGCAATAAAGAAATGCTTCAGAAATGGCTCAGGCAAGCGAAGCTGAGGGAAGGAAAGAAGGAAACGGTTAGATTTTCACCTACAAATGCAGCTACGGTATGTAACAGGAACCAGCAAGGTAGGACGCTGGAAAAAACAGTCCATTAATGATACCCTTGGATTTGTTTTCTTTATAACCCATATAATTAAATATAAAATTTAAAAAGAGAAAACCAGGACGTTAAATGCCATCACTTTGGCAGTGGCGTTGCAGACCCTTGCTCCAGTGTCCCTGTGGACTGTGGCTCCTGCGGGAAGCGCTGCAGCCCCATGTGCAGCGTGGGAGTTGCCAGATCCTTCAAACTGCCACCCAGAATCTGTGGTGGCTGCGGTGATCAGGCTGCTTGGAGGCGTTAAAACAGAAGGGCGTATGTTGAAATATGATTTTTTAAATTATTGAATGCCTCCAATATGAGGTGCTGCCTCTGCCAAACTGAATTTGAAGTCAGCTGGATTTTCTGGTTCCTCCAGGAATTTGTTGATGCTGGCAGAAGAGAGGAGGGGACCGCACTTCTGGTTCTTTCTGAACGTATATCAAAGGTCTGAAAAGTTGTTGGGTTTTTTTTTCCCCCCAAAGTAACAAACATTAAAAGAAAAATCTCAAAAAATTATCCTGTTAGTTTTGCTATTAGATTCTGATGGCTTATAATAGAGCATTGCAGAGGATGAAATGCTGACAATGAGCACACATGATTTTCCCAGAACAGGAACTGTAACACAGACACTGAGGCAGTTAGGGATCATCACTGACAGAACTGCAGATGCTGAGAGAGTTCTGCCCTTGCTGTGAAGAATTCTTTCATCTCAGTTTCATGATTGCTGGGCATACTACTGCTGACCTTGGAAATGCAGAAATGCACCCAAATTCTTGTCAAATGTCAGTAGGTTTTCAGTTAAAACCAATTATATCCCTCAGTGATAAAAGGGGATTTGTACAGGTTTAGTGGTACATTTTATAGGTATCTGCTTAGCAGCACCTGGTGCTCCAACAAGAAAAAAGGACCCTGGTATAACAGATTACAGCTTTTCTAGAAATGTAGGAAAAATTGCAGTTCAACATCTGACAAAACCAAACAATTTTTTTTGTGTAGTTTAAAAGTAAAACCAAAGCAGCCACACTGCCAGCTTACTAGGTTTTTTACTTTTTTTTTTTT
>NW_010135995.1:0-9471 GCF_000699245.1 Pterocles gutturalis | reverse complement strand
TGATGGGATGCTCCGATCTTGGGCTTGTCTAAAGCCTGAACTTCATGCCAGTTCTCTTTAGTGTTTTTAATATAGTTTGTAGCACAGCTTTCAGTGTATTGTCTTCTTTAGATCCTCCTTGCTGTCTCTTCATTTCTTTTCTTCTTCTCTTCTCCAGCTGTGTCTTTTCCTCTAAGGGTTCAGAAACCCTTGCCCATTGTCACTCAGGCTATCTTTTTATTTCCTGGTCCACACTCAAGGAGCAAGCTGATACAGAGCTTACTCACTGCTGTGTGCTCTACATACCCACATTGCTCACTATAGGATGCCTGTAGCTCAGTCCCCTATCACCACACTTAATGAGGACAGCCCAGCCTTGGTCTGCCTACGTATGGGCAGCCATAGGGCAATGTCCCTGCTGATACACAACACTGAATCTTTTCTAAAAAAGACTTCATAACTTGTCTGACAGATGTTGGGCTCATAATGGTGTTGCAGAGGATCAGGTGAAGGGGAAATATGTTGTAATACTGATGCTGGGCAGCTACATCATCAACAGAAAATGTAGAAATGCCAGCTGCCACTGATAAACTTCTGGGGGTAGATCAACTGTTGGAGCTACTGTAATGGGGAGTTATGCAGTAAATTGACATGCCTGACGGATGGGATGCCATTCAGAGGGACCTGGACAAGCTCAAGAAGTGGGCTTCATGAAGTGCAACAAGGCCAAGTGCAAGGTCCCACACCTGGCCAGTATCAACACAGGCTGGGGGATGAGGGGATTGAGAGCAGCCCTGTGGAGATGGACTTGGAGGTACTGGTGGATGAAAAACTGGACATGAACCGGCAATGTGCGCTCACAGCCCAGAAAAACAACCATATCCTGGGCTGCATCAAAAGAAGCATGACCAGCAGATTGAGGGAGGTGATTGTCTCCCTCTACTCTGCTCTCGTGAGACCCCACCTGGGTCACTGCATCCAGCTCTGGAGTCCTCAGCACAGGAAAGACATGGACCTGTTGGAGTGGGTCCAGAGGAGGGCCACAAACATGACCAGAGGCTGAGAGAGCCAGAGGAGGGCCACAAAAATGACCAGAGGACAGGCTGAGAGAGTTGCCATTGTTCAGCCTGGAGAGAAGGCTCTGGGGAGACCTTATTGTGGCTTTTCGATAGTTAAAGGAGGCTTATAAGAAAGATGGGGACAGACTTCTTAGTAGGGCCTGTGGTGATAGGACAAGGGCTAAGGGTTTTAAACTATGAGAGGGTAGATTCAGACTATATATAAGGAAGAAATTTTTTACGATGAGAGTGGTGAAACACCGGAACAGGTTGCCCAGAGAGGTGGTAGATGCCTCATCCCTGGAAACATTCAAGGTCAGGTTGGAGAAAACTCTAGGCAACATGATGTAGTTGCAGATGTCCCTGCTCATTGCCGGGGGGTTTGGACTAGATGACCTTTAAATATCCCTTCCAACATGAATTGTTCTATGGTTTTATGAAATGACAAATGTCATTGCGTGAATAAACTCTGTGACCTTCTCATGAGGTTATTTATGGTGTTGCTTGTGTGGAAGAGCTTGTTGAAACTACATGTTGTTGATTATCTCCTGTATAAAGCCTTGGACTTCATTGATAAAAGTTGGTACTTTACACCAAAGCCTAATTAGTCCTGTTGTGGATTTAATAATACTAATGCAACTTGCCTGGAAAATGCATGAATTCTCATTCTCTCCCCTGATGGCTGACTTTGCTAGCATGGTGAACAATGTGGGATGAGGAGAACCAGCACATCTTATTCTAAGAAAACCTGTTTACCTCCTCTTAACTTGGATGATGAAAGCTTTGCTAAAGGTTTTGCTGAAATCTTGACAGAAAAATACTGCTTAGCTACGGGATGACAGTGGAGACTGAAAAATAAATGCTCAGTGCCAAATGGAAAGCTTGAGGTGAGGATTAATGTGTGTGACTCATATCAATAAATCCAGTCCAGCGTATAATATAGGCTTAACCATAAATAGTTTTCCCTTCAGGTTTCCAAGTCATCTTCATAGCCTTGGGTTATTAGGGTGCCACGTGGTAGCCCAGTTATAGTCTTGCTTGACCAGTCTCGTTACTGCTTCTCTCAAAAGTACCTGCTTCTGAAGTTAGGATCATGCAGCTCTTCTTTTTCTGGGGCCTTCTCAGTGGTTCCAGATGCAAACACAAAGCAGAAATGCAGGGCAAGGGAAAAGATGAGGTCCCCTGTGCCAGTTCCTGAAGCAGGAGCGTGCACTTGCATTTGTGTCAGCTTTTGTGCCAACGCTGGCACAGTGCCGTGGCTTCAGCTGCAGTGACCCCGGAGCAGGACTGCACACAGGCTGGTCGTGCACAGCACAAAGCCACGTGGGGAAGGCAACAGGACAACCACTAAAATAAACATGACCAGAGGAGGATTATTGCAGCATAAAATCTTTGTGGCTGATTTTAGCAGGGGGAGACCACAACAGGAATCTGGTTACATCCCAGGAAGGAAGCATGTCACGTGCATGCAGATCTTCATGCACAGAAGCGACCAGCTCAGAGTGAGCAATGCACACATGTAAATAACTCCTTAAAATCTAGGCTACTGCAAGCCCACCTGGCCAATTATCTCAAAAATGGTTAGAAAGCAGTTCTAAAAATATCACATGCAGCTGCTGTGGCGTAAATTGAAGTTAAAACTTCCATTGTGATATTGTAAATGGACTCAATAGTAGTGAGATGAGCATGAGTCCACTAAAAGAAAGGAAAGAAAGCCCCTTCTTTGCTCCTAAGGCTGAATAAAGAAAGACTGGAAACATATTCACACATCCTACTATTCAAAATAGAACTGCACATAAACCATGGAGTAAGGGAAATTAGATCAGTAGCAGTTGTCAGGTATGAGTCATTCCTTCACAGTTTTTTGGACCATGAGAGTGAGCAGCATGTTCAAGCAGTATTCTTACTGGAGTAAAAAATTAAGTCACCACAACCTATTTACATCAAACAGTATTATTGTGGCTACAGCCTCCAGGGAAAAACTGAGCTGAATCCATAATGGAACTTTCAATAGCAAACAGAAGTAAATAGAAAGAGTGGGAGGAAAACTGATTTAATGAGTATGGTATATTTAAATATTTATAGAATAAATCTTGCTCTAGTATGCATTCAGAGTAACTGGAAGCAAAATTGTGCTCTCCCCTGTTTAAAATATGAGGTGGCTAATATTTAATTTAAACCAAAAATGCTCATTATTAGATGCTGTAAGGTTGCATTGCAACATCTAACTTCTAGATGTCTGGCTTCTTTAGTGGGATCTAGAATGCAGAGCTAAGCACACAAGCTTCCCTTGTGGTGCACCAGGAAAGAAGTAGGTGGATGCAGAAAGAAGAAGAAACTGCATACTAGTGGGGTTTATTTAGTCAGCTGCAAGTTATTATGAACATGCAGCTTCACTGTTTCTGTGCATCACACAGGGCAAACTTCTCTGAATTTAGTCTAAATTTAATATATTTCAAGCAGTCTTTCGCCTTATCTACATTAGTGTTTTAGTTGAGGAATGTGCTTTTGAAACAAATTGTCCAGTTACCACCACTTACTGCACCTGGTGTAGCGTGCTTGGAGTCTGTAAGCTATACTCATTTCAGGTTAAATTAAACCATGAGGTGTGTTCCAGGACCACGTCTGACGTGCTTGAACCACAAGTGTATGTTCAGACTATTGGACCAGACAAGAGCTCACCTTAAGTAATCCCCCTGAGAAGGTCCTAATATAGATATCAGGTCTTCAGCATGAACTGTTTCACTCTGCCGATCCGCTCCTGTTATGCCGCATTGCTCATGGTGTAGACAGAGCTCTTTCCTCAGGTCATTGCAGCCTTCCTGGACTGAATTTTTTTTCTGCTTCCTATTTACCAGTGGCCTACAGCTAGCTCTCACCTTCACCAGCATTCAACTGCCTCTTCAGAAGTCATCAAATGGCTGCACACACACACGAAAAGATCTGTCTCTGTGAAGTGCAAATCAAATATTAGCAGATAGCTGACAGGTAGTGAATAACAAGTCTCCTGGCTATGGAAAAGACAGTGAGAATCAGCACTTTATTGATTGGTAAGAAAAACATCTTTAAAAGTTTCCAGTTATGTCTGCTTCACTTCCCTTTAGCTGCATAATCACTGACACTTTGAACTCTCCCATCAATCTGTTAACACAGGAGAACATGGGAGAGCAGATTTTGGGCAAATCCCAACTACCTTCCATCAGTAGAGTCAGGCCTTTATTAGATACCTGTATGTGACCAGCAGTATCAATACTCTATGTAACCAAATGCCTCTGTTTAGCTCAGAGAATCAGAGTTACGAAGGCAACTTGGGTCTCAAAGTGCTCCTATCAATCACCCATCTTGGCAGGTCGCTCCTCCTCTCCCTGGCCCAGCTGTTGTTTTCTGCACGGAGAAATGTGCTCGATGAGAGGGAGCTTCACAGAGCCCATCCTGTGGGCGTGCGAGGCATGATCAGAGCAGATGGTGTCCCTTGCGCGGGTATGGGTGTGAAGAACCTGTTTCTCAAACTCGGGCACTCCAGCATTAGGTAGGTGCTGGGTTGCTCTCCGCTGTCAAGGCAGAGCTAGACCAGGGCACGCTCTGAAGCAGCGCTTTAGGCGTTTGTGACAGGATAAAGTAGGAAAGAAAATGGAAGCATCTCCTGAAATTAGGAATTTTCCTAGCTTGGTTGGGCTATGGAGATGGAGCAGGTTGCAACGAATATCATTTTAGGGCACTGTCAAGACTGAAACCTCTTTGAACTCACCTCATGTTAAGAACGCTGCAGGAGGAAGTGCAGAGTAATTAATGTGCAGCCATACATGCCTCTTCTTATTTCACAATAATTTCCACAGTAAACTTTCTCCCGAGTCCTGTTGGACCTGGCCATTAGTTACCAATCACACAAGTGATTAAAATGTATCTTTCTACCCTAATAGGGGCTATTTCAATCTGAAATCAAATAGCCTTCTATAGACAAAAGGCAAAGACCTCATTAAAAACAGTGGGTAATCTGTGGAGGGTTTCTCCAAGTTAAATGGAAGAGGAAAACAGCCTCTGACGGCTGTGATAGAGTAGGAACTTACATAATGCGTGGCATGAAAGAGTATCAGGAACTAAAACCTGGCCTGATGGAATGAGTTGCAAATGCTGAGGAAAGCAGGTTGGCTGTTGGAAGCATATTACAGGCTGGAAGCCAGGAAAAATAAGGAAAATGTAATGGAGAGAGTTGCCTGGGACAGATCTGCTGGAGACAGAAAATTTGGGCAAGCAGAGCGGCGAGGAATTTTTGTGAGCAACACAACTGCGTGCTGTTCATTTCCAGGTTGTTTTGGAGACATAAGTATGCATGCACTTCCCTGTGAAAAAACTAAACAACCAGAATAACCTTACTCATATAATAATTTTTTCCTCCTGCTAGAAATAAACCCACAGCACCATTGAATATTGTCTGATTGAAACAAAATGGTCATATAATAGGAGCATATTGGAACGATGGCTCCTGCTGCATCAGTGGTATGTTGTATCTGACCCCTCATGCACAGGCATCCAGGTGGAGCTGGGTCCCCTAACAGACATCTGCGAAGTCACCAACCCACCTCTAAGCAGCATCTTAGCGCTTGAACTGGTGCCTTCTGATTGCACATCCAGGTCCAGGTTTGTCTTCAGTGAGCAGTAAGCAGCCAAGCAGCAAGGTCTGAGACAGCTGTCCTGCAGTCACAGGGTCAGCTACTGAGCACACTGCCCATTGCTTCTCCTGAAGTCTGCTACCTTGCAAGCTAAGTGTGTGTTTCTACAGTGTTATTGATCTAAATTAAGGTCTCTTTTTTAAAGCCTTGGAGTGAAGCCAACAGGGAAACTTTCTGTGACAATAATCTTCCCTGTAGCTCCTTGCAAATGACACATTTCCCCGGGCAGGCAGGATGCTGGAGGTGTAGTCCTTCTAAACATTACGTTCAGCAAACTGGGAGATATACACGGAATTTCCCACTGAAAGTTCAGTTTGTTTGGGTTGGTTTGTTAGGGTGTGTGACATTTAACATGTTCTACAGCAGCCTTTCACAAGAGAAGGGTGGGAACGAAAATCTAGCTAATTTAGGAGTAAGCTTGATGAATATGTGCAGGAACCTAAATGACGTGGTTGCTATGATAGCAGAGGGCTGGACACAGCCTGTTTATAGCAGCCCCATGATCCTCCTACTGCAGTGCCTTTGAGGCTGAGCTTTCTGACAGTCTGCATGGTCTTGACCTTTAAGATCACATGAAGGTCACTATTTTTAGGTGCCACAGAGCACCTATTGACCTTCAAGGCACAGGCAGGAAGCTGGGGTCTCACCCAGAAGCATCGTTACTTCACTAGCAACAGGATACAGTAACAGGGTGTGGGCCCTGAGAGGGGCTTCCAGTGCGTCGCAGGAGAACCTCACACCAAAGTCATAATGGAAAAGCTAGAAGATGCGGTCCCCCCTGAAGTCTACCTCAGTCTTGTGCATGGATAAGCAAAAAATTGTTCAGTGAGCAATACCATAGCTCATCTGCAACTTCTGCAGCTCATGCCTCCTCCATGGCTATCAAACAATATATGCCTTTCCTTGCTTAAGAACTCCAGCATTGATAACTGAGCTCCAAAACGTTGGTTCCCCAACAGATGGCTGCTAGACAGATTTGGGCTGTGTTAGTGCATGGTATTGCCACCAACTAGTTAGTTCCTCTAGAAGATAAGCACCATGTGCTTACATAGCATTAATACCATTTTGTTCCTCTGGATCTAGCTGTGGTGGGTGCACTCAACCCCTTGACCAGACTGGCGGTGGTTTGGTGCAGGCTCCAGAGGAGGTGAAAACCTGAGCTGTCGTCAGGCCATGGACTCCTCTAGTTTCTCTGAAAACCTACAAAAGGAGCAGAGTGACACAGTGAGCATCGGTGCATGTGAGCGTGCAACACTGATCATGTGAATGACACATGAAAAGCGGGTGGCTTTTCCAAGGCTCATTTGTCAAAGAACAAAGTGAGTTGTGGGCACAAGGAGTCTCATGCATACCTTTCCATCATGTGTAATTTGACTACGAGCCAACTACTTTTATCCCATAAATATGTCAGCCTAAGGGAGCCTTCTTTGAGCTCTCCCTGCTAGGCAGCATGGCTGCGTGGCAGTGATCTCCCCTCGAAGCAAAAGAGACTTCTTTGCCTGTGGCAGATCTTTTGGAGAGCCCCAATTTAGCTCTCCCATTGCAGCTGGTCTGCACACCAGGTAAATATTCCCATGAGCAGGGATGCCTCTCAAGGTTTGAGATGCCTTTTCTGAGACCAAGAAATTCTTCCTCACCCAAGGCAGAAAGATTCCTTACTTGCTGCAGACCCTCGGTAAGTGACTGATAGCATGCTGAATTAGTGCTGATGAAACATTACTAACCACTGTAGTTACTTAATGTTAATTACTTAAACCTTGTATGCCATTAGACATAAACTGTTGACCTGGATCCAGCTGTATCTCAACTGCTCTCTGAGAAGGAGTTTAGAACGCAAGGGAATCTGCTCTGAACCTTGTGACTCAACAGGAGGGTCTGTTGTCCTCATGCCCGCCAAGGCTGCCCACTGCCTGCCAGCCTGCTGCCAGCTCCCTGTCACTGCCAGCCCAGCCAGCCTTGCTGCCACAGGGCACCCAGTCTTTGGTGTGTGTTCACTCACTCTTGTATGGAGGTATGTGTAATGGACTCACACTGTGGTCTCTTTAGCCAAAGTCTTCTTTGCTTAGAAAATTAAAAAAAAAAAAACCAAAAAAAAAAAACCTCTTTGAGCACCCCTGGGAGCATTAATCCAGATCCGGAGGCGGTGACAAGGAACTATGCAATACCAAAGCTGTACTGCAAAAATACCTGTTCCTGTACATACCTGTACCACATGCCTGTGAATGCCTGAGATAAGATCTCGTCCCACATGGGAAATCTAGAGCCTTCTAATCTGTACAGACTCTGATTCAGGCTGAACCTCTGAGGTGGATGCCTTCTGTAGCTTACATGCAGGTCAATACAAATGCATTCCGGTTTTGGGGTCGCTGCACTGGAAGGCTGCTACTCCAGACATCTAGCTCCTTGCCAGTCTGAGGGAGTTCCTTTCCCCTTGTGCTGCTGTTAGGGGATATTGCCCACCCTTGCATCAATCCATGTGTATGGCATGAATAAGTCAGAGTGGTGGAGGAGGTGATACTATAAGGGCCTTCCAGCACAGCTTGCAAAGGCTTACAAGAAAACAGTCACGCCAAAGAGCACGGGATGTGCCCAGGATCTGCAGTGTGTGAGTAAGCTCAGTGATTCTTCATGCCATACACAAAGGGGCACCCTCAGGTTTAACTCATGATTCCTCATGATGCTGTTTATCAGCAAGAGGATTCCTCAGGTGCCCTTCCATTTGGTGTGCCAAGTTATTGCTCTGCAGAACTATCAAGATCTTGGCACTCAGAAAACACGAAGAAAATTAAATTTTTGTTTAAAAAGACAGACAAAAGCTATACATGCTAGATAGTCACATAGCTCAGGTTGTTTCAGGAGTGACTGTGCAAATCATATCCTGGGTAATATCTCTCTTGACAAGCCCCAGGTAAATATATTTTAGTTTCAGATTTAGCAAACTGTTACTGACATAATTCAGTTATAATATAACATGCTCTAAAGGAATATTGCTGCCTGTTCACTTTCAATATAACACTAAATATAACCCTTGTCATTTGGCAATGAGTGGGTTATCTTGGGAGAACCCCAGCTGTTTCAAAGACAATTCAAAATCATGCCCACATGATATAATACCTTTCAGTGAGATAAATCAGATTTAGCCTGGGAAGTTTTACCTGGGTGTAGTCCAGAGTAGTCCTTCTCAAGACCAGATGTTCTTTTTCCCATAGATGTTTCTAAGGCAGCTATTTCCAGACTCTCCTTTCCTGTCAACTGCATTCATATAGTTACAGCCCTAAAATCCAGACCCCTCTCACATGTATTTCAGCTCAGTCAGACTCTTATGGACAGAACTTGGCATGGTGATTTTAAGATTTGTGTTTTACTCACGTAGACAGTGTTAAGTCCAGCAGGGAAGAGGGCTTAGTAACAAACTCATCCTTGCTAGAAGTGGGATGGGCTATTACACAAGTGCACACCACAAGCCAAGCCTGCTCACCACCTGAAAGGGGAACAAATGAAATGGGGGTTCAAGAAGGAGGGAGGACACAGACATTCAAGGAGGATGTTCCTCTTTCACATAAATGAGCTTTGAGGAAATATATCTCTTTAAGCACAGCTGATGGAGGTCCCATTTCCTACAGGGTCCTCTGTGGAGACCCACTGACCCTTCAGATTGTGTCCACAAGGACAATGATAGAGTTCACTGCTCCATAAAGGTCTCCACTATGTACAGCAATAAATATTCTGGGTATAATATAGAATCATAATATCATAGAATCACA
>NW_010135994.1:0-23603 GCF_000699245.1 Pterocles gutturalis | reverse complement strand
AAAGGTCTTTTCCAACCTGAACAATTCCATGATTCTGTGATTCTGACCAAAAAGCAGAACTTCTTGAAATATCACAAGAAAGCCTCAGGTTACACACAAAATACAATTGCTGGGTATGTATCATCACAGAAATGAGTGATTCTTTGAAGAAAAAGACAAGATATATCTTTTAAAGAGATGGCTTTTTAAGCTCAAGAGCTTCCATCACTCTTTCGTGGAAAAATAAATATAGAATTAAAAAAAATACATAAGAGTTACAGCCTCAGGTACCAAAAGGGACAGAAGCCTCTGATCCTCATAACCGAGTCAACAGTCTCTGGCTGAATTACTTGTAGTCCCTGATCAGCCTGGAGAAAGTCAGTCAGCTCAGAATAGGGTCCAAAAATATATAACAGTTTACTCAGTGGGGAACTTCCTAAACCAGTTAACACAGAAACCCAAAGAAGCTGTGGTTGGGCTTAATGGTGAACTCAGTGCTACTGAGAAGCATTTCTGCTCAGCAGGCCTTCTCACTGTACCAGGTATCTTTCACCACCCTTTCTAAATGGAACACGAGTCACTGCTTTCTATAAGAGACAGATGGAGGAGGATCTGTTAATGTGATCCTTCTACTTCATGCTGGAGTATCAAAGACCTCATACAGGATGTGGGAGTCCAGGGCACAAAAACCCACGTCTCACCTCCCACAGGAGTGTCCTAGTCAGCAGGCTGAAGGCAAAGATATGGGGAGGAGCACTCTTACTCCCACTCCCTTCTCAGGAAGCTGTTCTGCATGTCAAAAAGATTAAAGATTTGTAGTGCCCAGAAATGAGAGCTTACCTCTCTGGCTTGAGTTTTAGTACCATTCATCCCACTGCCTCCCACACACACCTCATTTCCTCCAAGAGGAGTGTCAATATATTTTGTAGGGAGTATTTTCTGTAATTATTTCACCTCTGCAACAACCGCAATCAGCACTGAAGCCAGTGACTTTGACCCAGTGACTCCAGAGCCCCTTACAAGGATGGTGGACAACCCGCTTCAGCAGCTTAACACGCCACGGTCATGATGGTCAGAAGATCCTGAAACTTGACTTGAACCCAGGTCTCTCAAGCTGACATCTAAGTTTTTAAAGGCCAGATACATGGGGTGAAGAGAGAAATACGTTTTTATCTTCTATTCCCTATCTATGTAACAAATGTGCACACAGCCTCAGAACAAATATGTGCCATGACTTCTGTCCATCTTATAAATCCCAATATGATTGAAGCAAAATGTAAGAATCATGTTATTCAGTATTATCAGTCTTGCCCTGTCACATCTTAAAGAAAACTTTAAAATTCTCTTGGTGTTTGAACAGAAGTTAACCACTATCATCTGAGTCTGTGCACTTCAAGTTCTGTGTGGAAGAACAGTAGTTCTGAAAACTGCAGTTTTGATGTCCAACCTCTAAGCCCTGCCAATGACCCCTGGAAGTGCCACCAGCCACCCTCCAAGGTCTCTGTTCCTCCCATATGACAGGAGCAAGAAGAAATTTAGCTTGGAGTGAAGTGAAAAGATCTTGGACCTGTGTGAAAATGAAAGTGTGTAATTCCAACAGACTAAGAAAAATTAGATTGGCCTTTTCTGTTGATTGCCTTGTTTCTAAGCAATGCTGCAATGATTCCTTGTCATTCACTTAATTCAGTTCTTCTCATTCAAATAATTGCTGATGCCAACTGTATCTAACTGGAGGAAAGCCAATTCAGAATCACTGCCAAAATTGCCCCGTCAGCATTTTTCTGATTAGAATATTGTAAAGAGTTTCTTCATACATAAAAGAACAAACAGCATGTGAGAGAAAGTGGTATGCTATAGCTACTGTTTCTTGCACTCACCATTCTCATCAAAGAATTTCTCATGAAGACCGTTTTGTCAGAAATTGTTAAGACAGAGCTGGGACTGATCATTTCAAATAAATACACAGATTGTTTACTGAAGAATCTGTGACTGAGACCTCTTAACAGCAGTTTATGTAGACATGCAAACATCCTTGGCTTTAATTTCACTCTGGAGGCACAGGTAGTCTTCAAACCTCTGCAAACAACGAGCTGTGAAGTATCTTCTCATCGGATCAATACTAAAAATATGATAGAAATCTGTGTGAGTTATATAATTTCAGAAACAAATGCTGCCCTGATCTCAAGTGCATATTGATCTTGTGTAATGGGATATTATGTCCTTTAATCACTTTGCAGTATGCAGACTTATAATGTTACCTACTTAAAACAGCACTTTCCTATTTGTTCAGCCTTAAAGTACATTTATCTTTGTGGATTAAAATTGTGCATGGGACAAACCCAAAAATTTTCTGCAAGGCTTATAGAATTATCTTTTCCTTCTAAAAACACTTTTTATTTTTTATTTTGTAATACACTAAGCAGTTCAAGCCTTTGTGATTAAAAAATTAGAGATTAATTCAGGTATTTATTTTAGTGACTTGCCCTTTAAATTTTCTCTCATGTGGTACATTTTCAATCAAGACATCTGACAGACACCTTTGGGGCCTCGTAGGTACGAAAGTGTTCAAATTTACAAAACTGAGAATGCCATACAGCAGTTTATCTACCAATTGTTCAGCCACCAATCAGATCATGTCCTTGATTCACACCATTTTATCACACTTAGCCAGACTCAGAGCTTTTTTTATTTTCTTTTTTTCCTCTTCTGTAATTTTTTCACTTTTTTTTTTTTTTTTGGCTTTCCATCTGATAAAAAGGTAAATAGGACCTGAAGTCATAACGACTTTTAACCCTTTCTCTGGTGCCAGTTTTCTCAACATATATGTCTGTGGAGTGGCCGTACCTTTTAAGTAGAAAAAAAAAAAATCTTGAGCAATCCTTTTTTTTTTTTTTTTTTTTTTCTTCCCATCAACCAGTGGCCTGTTAGGCACTTCTGCACAGACTATATTATAATAACTGCACTCAGGACCTGTAAAGATGGCTGTAAGACCAGTTAAAAACAAAAGGCTGTAAAAAAATAACTATCTTGTTAAAAAATTAGGAAGGAAGAACGTGCAGACAGCCTCTCTCCACAGCTACCAGACCCTAAAGTAGCAAAGCACGGATGCCTAAAAATATCTCAGTGACTGCAATGAAACAATGACCTTTGCTGTTAGATGTGGGTCTCTGCAGTGTGTTAGTTGGTAGGAAAGGAGCATCATCTATCCACTACGTGTAAGAAATCAGATTATTTCTTTGGGGGGTGGCAAAAAGAGGAAAAATTCAGACCTGTTTTCTCAAGAAAAAAGCAGTTTTGTCAATGTAAGGTGCAATTAATACCAGCTCAGAGAACTAACTGGATTCACATAAATATCTGTCTCAGAGGCAGAAGTTACATCGGGTGCTATTTTATCTGAAACAGCTAAATTTCTTCTCAGCAACTCCTGTGATGTTGGCACGTTTGATTGGGAAAGATGTATTCAAACATGTCAACATGAAATTTTGGTATTACATACGTAAAAGCAATATTTTTATGGTTATGTTAACACATAAGTATATTGAATATCCAGATGATGTTATTGCTCTATTCTTATGACAAATGTCAGAGTAATGCCATTCCAAATCACTGTCTTCTTCATAAAGGAATGGGATAAAATCTAAATTACTGGGAGATGGTAGTGAGGTTTTAGCTGTTATGTTCTTATTATATGTACATTTATCAATATATTAAATACATAGTACAGCAGTTCTGTACTATTTGCTGTAAGAAAGATGTTGGAAGAAAATGAATCAACCAGATTTAAAAAAAACAACTGACCAAGACTTTTTTGTATCGTCAAATGCACATGTGATACCATTTTTGCCTTTCTGCTTAAATGTTACACTGTAATTTTGTGCCACTAAAATTAGATGATTTTTAAGGTGCTTTCCAACCCTAACCATTCTATAATTCTATGATAAGAATACCAAAACTGTAATACTATAATAACACAGACTTTGGCAAAAGTCACTAGTCTAAGTACCATTGTCCCAGAAAAATTTGCCCAGTCCAAAACTGGGACAGTACTTTTCCTGCTACACAAGATACTACATTGAAAAGAAGTCAGGTATATAGGATGACCCTGCTTTCAATGTATCCAGGCACTTGAGAATGAGCTAAAGGCAGCGCTTATTTTTTTTTAATTCTTTGTGGTAAGCAAGTTGTTAACCAAAGCAAAAAGTCAAGCACCTCAAGATGCTATCTTAGTCATAGCCTCAGGCTCTGCCTTAACCTAGACACAACAATTTAGACAAGTTGAGGCACAGATGTAGGCAAAGGTGAATCTAATGGAAGGAGAAAATTAAGTATTAAATCTGCCTTTTGGGTAACTTTCCTTTAGTAAAATGAATTATTCTAATATATCCTTTGGTCTTCTTAAAACAGAGAAAATGGTTGCCAGTGTTCTCACTGCAGGCAAAAGAACTACAGCCTTGAGCTAGGTGACGGGGAATTACCAGGTCTACACCACCTCCCCGGGTTCCTGGACTCACTTTTCCAGGTATGGAGTCCCAAACGTTCCAGGGATGTATCTCTGAACAACTTGCCCAGTCCAGGGAATGTTAAACCAGTCTGTACCTCACAGAACTAATGATAAACTTAAAATAGGCCTGATTCTATAGTATCTTCTCCTATTTTAGCTATCTCTCTACCTTTTTAATCTTTTTTCAAAGTGCGATCTCATACACAGTTAAAAAAGACTGTACCTGATTTTACAATAACCTTTATTTCTTTTTTCTTTGATTTCTCAGGAAAAGTAATTGGAAGTTACCATATACAGCACACAGTGGAATTATTTTTTTTCTGCTGAAGAGTGGAAACCAATAAATAAATGGGAAGAAATCGATGTAAAAAGAGTAGCATGTAAGAAAAGTCTGACATGAATTAATCCTGACTTTTCATATATCTGTCTCTTCTGTTGACTGACTGTTCTATTTATAGGAAAACAGGGTCATATTTTTAAAATTATATATGTAAATCTGCAGGTGGATATATGGAACTACAACTGCAAAAGGACTTGGGATCTTAGAACTGGAATCAATAAAGACATACGCATTTTGATCTGGAGTGGATTCATGCATTAAGTTTTCTCAGGAAATTCTGCTTCTGAACTTGTTTAATAGTGCTTCAGTATCAACAGAGCTGAGATTAACTTTATTCAGCTAAGATGCTGCAAAGAACCTAACTCACTCCAAGATCCCATGAAGATTCTCAAATTAAGTCTTTTTCTGGCTGTCTCACTTAACTTCTTCAAGACAATATTCATATAAATATATCATGTGCTTTTCAAAAGATGATTCTGCTTCTAGACAAAAGGGAGCCATTGTCATTAGATTATCTTAGTTTGGTGCCATGTGTCAAATTCTTGACTGTCCTTCACCTTGCTTCTCCCACATTTGTCAGCAAAACTGAGGCTGTATGCACACCATTCCTCTAACGAATCAAAATTGTCTAGATCAGAAAAAAATCAAGAAAATGTTTGGGAAAGTATTCAAGTTAACCTAGATCTTCTTGTTTGAATGTGGATGAGAAGAGATCACAGGTTTGGTTGTAGTACCAGGTCTGAGCTACACATTGCAATCAGCTGGAAAGAACCTGCTCACCTGGCATTAAGCAACATCCTACTCAACATACCACCTACCATCACTCTTCTTCTGAGACACTGAACATTCCTGTGAACTGCCCAAGGTATCGAGGTGACAGAATCAACTGTGCACTCCACAGCAAGGGGGTCACACAAATGCAGTGCCATCATCAGTCTACGTTCAGATTCAGAAACGTACTCAAGTGTCTCTCACTGGTTTCCATGGAAGTTACATCCTTTCAGTTGTAAGTATACAATATAAGTATATATGTAAGTATGTAAGTATAAAATAGATGATCACTGCACAAACAGCAGTGTCAACACAAGTGAGAGAACACTTCCACTTAGATGGACATGATGTGCTGGAAGTGGGAAAGAAAAGGGGGGAATTTCTTAGAATTGCCACCAATTTTATCACAAAATTGCTGCACTCCTCTAGTCTCTCTGTCAGGGTTTTTTTTTGTGCATAGATCATCTCTTTGGTACAAGTGAAATACAGTGCTTAGGATTCTGAAGACCTAGGTAGATTTTTCAGGCATTATTAAAATGAAAGCTTCCTGAAACAAAGGAAAATTTGAGACAGGCAGTGCAGCATAAAGATACTATTTCAATTTAAAAAGAAGAGCAGAATATTTCTGATATACACAGAAATCATACGAACACTTGCTTTAAAAATGCTCTAAATCTTCCAGACAGAAGTAGCACTAGTAATAGAAATAACAGTTATGGTAGTAGTAATAACAACAGCAATAATAGCAATAATAGTAATAGTAGTATTAATAATAGTAAGTTTCTTGGTAAGGAGAAAATGCTGCCATTTTTCTTCTTTAACTAAAAATTATACAATATATATGCATATAAATATTTTTATAAAATATGATAACAATACAAAGGTAAGATATAACCTAGATGTTTGTGCAGCTATGAATAAACAATGTAGTTTTAATTCCAAGTAAATGGGTAGAAAACAGTAAATATTGTTTATGATCATATCTGATTAGCAATATTCAGACTTCACAATATTAACAATTATAATAAAAGTTATTATATTCAATTATGGGATTAATGGAAATACATTTACTAATTATCTTTACTGCCTTCACTTCCTACAATTTGTGTGGGAACAGGGTAAGAAACGAGGTCAACTTTTAGAGAAAATAATAATTTTTTATTTTATATGAAGATATACAAGCAGGTGAAGCTCATTTAGGGTTTAATCAAATGCAGTGATTTTAAAGATTCAGTAAGTTTTGTGTTAGGCATGCAAGGTGTATCCTTCTAGACTAAAATGGATTACATAAGCTTTCCTAATGAAGACACTAAATGTCTGCCTTAATGTATGCAAAAAATTGTATTCCTTTTTTTATTTTCACTGTTTAAATTTGAACAAATAGTCAAGCAGGAACACAATGAAGCTCCATTTGATTTGGCAAGTACCTCCTGGGCAAGTTTTTTCTTCTGCAAAAGATAGCTACACTAGATTTTGATTTATGACACAAATCTAAGCTTCATAAGATGGTGACTTGGGAGGTGTTATACTATTTCTAGTTTGGCTATATATGCAATTTGGAGTGTGTTAATTTGGCATTTTACTCTACAGCAACTTGAGTTTTGTTTATTATGCCCATGAAGCAGTAGGCAAAATGTATATATAAGTACAATAGCTATTTCATTGAAATTAACTCAGCTCTGTTCTCCAAATGAAGTTTAAACCAGAAACCTGTGAACACACAACAACAACTGCTCAAAATAATTGCAGTAAAATGAAAACCATTTTGTCACAGTATGAAAAACTGATGGACAGTTGCTTCGTGAGTGTTCTTTTCATCAAGCTATTGAATTTGGCTTTGAGTCATGCTGATTATTTCTGCATGTTAAAGCCGTTAAGTGAGAAGCAAATCTCTTAAACATATGGCAGGTCTGATTATCATATGAAAGCCAGGCATGCCAAAGATTTGGAGAACACATTGCTCTAAATAGACCTGAAAATGGAAATTAAATACCAGTTTTAAAACCCCTACTGGACAGAGATACACCTTTCCTGAAGATATATGCCAAAATTTAGGAATCAGGTAAACATTTTTTATTTAATATTTATTAAAAACAATGGTTGAAACTCTGTCTTTATAATAGAAGGCTCATTTGGAAAGCTCTGACAGACACGTGCTGAAATGAGAGAAGGGAAGGGAAGGGAAGGGAAGGGAAGGGAAGGGAAGGGAAGGGAAAAGAAAGTATACTGTTCAAGTTCTTCATCTTTAAAACCAGAACACCACTAATTACTACTCTCAACAAAAGAACTCTTGCCCATTTCCTGGAGAACAACCTGCTTATTTATTTGTACATATTTGTATATATGTTTTGTGATATCCCATAGGTCAGGATCTGTTCCACTTGCAGAGAAAAAGGTTTTCTCCATCAACAGGTCTATACTCTAAATCTTAACAATAAAATATAACTCCTTTCATTATTGGAATTTGAATTGTGGTGTAATACGCACAGCTGAAATCCCAGTAGATGGAAAGTAACGGAATGGCACAAAAGTGAACAGGTATTTAAGTGTACCTGAAAAGATACGTGGGCATACATGCATTGGATGTTTTGTCTGGAAGATGAAGATGGAAACCAGTCTAGCAGAATTCCTAGTGACGGAGGGAAGAGTAGAGAGAACCTGAATGGACCTAGAACTGTAGAAATGAAACAGCACTTTGAGGTAGCGCTATAGGGAACTAATTACAAACTTTAAATAAAGGTAATATATGTAAAAGGTTCCTCTTATACCTTTGAATTTTGCCAATACCGGTCAGGAGTAGGTGGAAGAAGTAGTACAGGCAGTGGATTTTTAGTTGTTTGCATAGTTACATAGTACCATTGTTATTTCAAATGCTTGAGGCTTTAGAAAAGGAAGTTCACACAAGAATTAAATAATTCTCTTTCTGGTAAGTAAATGACCAATTTGATCTTTGATCATAATCTTTACACTAGCTGCATCAGTTAGAAAGAATTCTCTAGATTTCATTTTGCTTTTGGTTGGTCTTGAGGTTATTCAAAACAAGAGTTTTCTGGCATTACAAGTTCTGTGGATTTTTTTTTTCCGAAGTTAATTTTATGCTGCTGAAGGCTAAAAAAGAGACAGGTAGATCTGCTGTTACAGAATTAGTCGGTTTTGGGTGTCAGAGAGTATCTGTTACTGTTTATTATTTGAGGCATGCATTCTATAGAAAGTGTATTTTTTTAATGCTTAAAAGAAAAAGAAAAAATAGTGTTGCGAAGACAGCATCATTAACAATATTTTGGAACAGGATGTAACAAAGAATAGATCTTACAAGAAAAACAGCAGGAGGATATCGGGTAAGCAGAATGTAATTATCCATTTTGGAAGATGTCCAGCAAACTAAATTTAGAGGATGTGTCATCCAAATGACAATAACCTGTACTTTTCATTCATTTATAAGACAGGTCTGAACTGGTTTTCCATTCTTCTGAGTCATATGTATCGGGGTTTTTTTGTTGCTTTTTTTTCCAAAAAGAACAAGGTATAGCTTTTCTGTAGAAAGTTTCCCAATATGAAATCATGATCATTTAGGGTTGGGTCTTTCATTAATTTCAGCCTACTGAAATATTTTATTTTGACATTTTTTCACCTTTTATTATATCAAATGAATATCTGCATTAAAAGGAAAGTGTTATAATCAGAAAGTGTTGAAATGTTTCTTTCTTTTTTTTTTTTTTTTTTAAATCTCTAAAAATATTGCCAGAAGTGTTCAGCTTTTGATACATTCCTGTGACCATTTTTTCTATAAGAAAAAGCTCCTTTGGTAAACTCCTGATTAATTCCCATTGTTATAAACCGTATTTACACCAAATTAGATTGCCTAACATCACCAGTTAACACAATTTCAGGTGATTACAGGTATCCTGCTGGAGTGTCTCTGCCCCTAAATTATGGAATCACATTAATTTAAGGGAAATAACATTTTCTATTGTAATACTAATACTTTCTCATTGAAGATTCCTCTTCTAATCCCAAACAAGCTAAATTATGAAGTTCCACATGAAAAGGTGGTTGCAAGCTACTTGATGTATTTTAGCCAAAAAGAGTGGACGCAGCTGCTCTTCATCTGTACAAAAATGTCTTTCCCATGACTGAAAATTCGTTGATGAGCTCAGATGCTGCTTTTTTCCCAGCAACTGCTAACTTCTCATTAAACTACTGAAATCTATGACAACATTGGGATGGTCTGAGTCATTAAAAGATTTATTTGTCCCACTCTCATTTCGTCAGTGGTGAAGTCTGTATGGACATGAGTCTCCCGTATCCAAGGCATCTCATTTAGCTACAGAACCTACTGGATATGGAAATAAAATGTTATAGTCTCTTGGGTAGGATATCCACTGAACCAGAACTACACCTTTTAAAGTGATTTCAAAGGCAACTGAGAGTACTGAGATAGGCTGATAATTATTTGGGTCAATCGTATCACCTCTTTTGAAAACATAGATTAGCTTCATCATGCAACTAAATGTCAGGACACAAGGGGAGAGCAGACTGAACATAATTCTGGGTTTGAAAAGTTGCTTCAGCATAATAAAGCCTAAGTTTTGGAAAGAGACAAATCTAGCAGCAAGAGCTGTGATGTGCTTGTATCCTTTGTTGTGGCTGAGGCTGTTATTGGTAACTGTGTCTTCTGCTGATTTACTCTCCATTTCCATCCACCAGCTAGTCATCCAACTCCCCTTTGAAGAAGAAAACAAGCAAGCAAACAAACAAATAAGAAAGATGTCACCTGGATGCACATCTTCCTAGTTGTTATTTCACATAGACAATCTGCTGGAAATCACTGGATCTGACGGACTGTAATTTTGTTCAATTGTCCCTGAGCATACAGAGACAATAATGTGTATGCTGTTTTTATTTCCTTTCCTTTCTAGGCTTCTTTTGCTTGTTGTCCATTTTGTGAATAGCAGAATATTTTGCAAAAAATGTGTAAATTTGTGATTCTGGAAAGATCAAAGACAGAAATGACAACCAATTTTACTTGTCTTTTTGTTCAATATACAAACCTTACTACTTATGCATGGTTTAACTACTAGTTTGCAGCTTCTGTGGTCATAAGTTCAAGTCTTCTAAAGTGTTTCCTGATGAAATGTCATGCTGGCTAGAATTAAGCAGCAAATAAATATTGCTGTCCTCACTAATTTGAAACAGTGTGAGTTTTAAACCTTTAGCTGCAGGAGATTTATTAAGATTGCAGTTTTCATCACCTACCCTTCAGTCTATCAAGGTAGGTCAAAACTGCAGAAACCATATTTCTCAGAATTGAGTTGCTGTAAATTCCATTTCTTTAATTCCTGGCTTGTAATACAGTATGAGAGCAAGAATTCCAAGCTAGAAATAAATGCAGCAGTTATCCATTAAAAGGTCTTAAGTTTAAAGTTAACTAACCAATCTAAAATGTCTTTAACTTTTTAAAAAGCTCACAGATTCTGATGAACAGCTTTGCTTATTGAATTTTGAGTTACCATTGCATTAGTATGATCAATTTATTTTAAATTGCTGAACATTCTCTGGAGCATATTTAAGAAGGGTCTGTGCTTTGCTGTCTACATGAAGATTTTCTGCATAAACAATACACAAATTTTTACTGACTTCCTATCAGGTCCATCTTTCTTTCAGGTATTTACAACTTCTTCAACGTTTTTAGGGCAGTAAAACTTTAGTCCATGATGGAAGGCATAAATTAATAAAGTTATCACTTTTGTTCTAGCAATTTTCAATATTCATTGTTAAACAGATTTATCACTACAACCTTATCATTATCACATACACATTTCCCTGTCGGATAAGTACCTGTAAAGTGCTTATGTGCCATAAATCTGTCTATAAATTGTTGGTTCTAGGCAACCAAAATACTTTTAGATAAAATAGTAAGCATTTGCAAAAGAGCAAGTCGGTGAAAGACTTCAGAGAATGGTGTTGGAGCCTTTTATCACAGATGGAAGAATATTAAGCAGATGTTCTGAGACTTTGAAAGACATCATCAAATTTTAAAAGCTCTTTTAAATTAACATGAAGTTTAAAAGAAGATAAAAATTTTTAAGGACTAAGTATCTGTACAACATCCATTCATTGCTTTCTGTTGCCATTATCTTGAGGCCTTGAGTAAAGGTAGCTTTGACCAGGTAACCGCAATAAGCGTATCAGGCAACTTTTAACGATAGAAGCTTCTTCTTTCAATGATACATGTTGATGAAAGAAGAAGGATGAGGAGTGTGAATGACTGCATGCGAATTTGTATTAGCCAGGACATGGCTGTGCTATTACTCTCCAAATTTAGCTCTCAAAGAGAAAGATATCAATTCTCAGAGCACGTTATGAAATTCTGTAAACACAGGTCTGTTTTATTAGGTCATTTATTTTGTGTCACTAATAATTCCATCATACTTCCTACAGCACTACAAGTCCAAGACTTTTTGCAATCATCTCGTAAATGCAGCACTCAAGGTCTCCCGCTACTTGTCCATCTGTGCATAACATTTCCTTAAGTTATTATTTGACATTTTATACCATAGGATACAGTTATTGAAAATTGTTAATTTTGCATGATGTTATGACAAAAATACTAAGTCAGCTCTAGTAAAACTAAGACTCAAATAGTTTTCGATATAGAGGCAGGTAACAAAGTCTTCATAATTCTTAGCTAAAGCATGATCAAGTGTCATGGAGAGACATAATTTACCCTCCAGGTCTCTGTTCTGTGGTTCATCTTCGGGATGTAAGAAAATAATGAAAACTTTCTGTCGTGTAATAGCTAAATCACACTGTTGTCTTGTTCGTCGTATGTTGCCTTCTCAGAGCCAATTTCAGTAGATGGAAGGCAGCTTTCCCCAGACACATTTCCTTTTAAAGACCCATTTTATGCAAAATGGGATTAAAGGGACATTTGTTTGTAACATTTCCCACACGGTTTTGCATATGTTTTTCCCTGAAATCAGACACTGGTTTGCAATCTAAAACATGCATACTGTTTCCCAGGTCTTTATTTTACTGCCAATACTCATCTTTTATGCATCCAAAAATACAAACTTCTGTAGCACAATATAAACCCATTGTATCCTCTTAAAATTAACTACAACAGCAGAATGTTTTAAAAGGTACTCAGGCCGTATGAGGCTTCAGTTCCTACTATAAGTCATATAGTGAAATTACATGTTATGAAAATAGTCACTAACATCTAGAAGTCATGTGTTTTTTAAAAAATCTTCCTCTGAACTATCATATTTCAAGAAGATGTGAATATTATTCTTTAAATGTGAAATTTGTTTAAAATAATTTCTATAATTCTACTTACTTGTACATATTTATATACATCCACAGATGTATATATGTTTACTTGATTCCAGTAACAAGAATGTTGTTCATGTAAGACATATCTGTTGTTAAAACTGAGTAATTACATGCCTTATATCTAGCCTTTCCTGTCAGAATAGATATCTGACTACAACAGGGTAACCATAAAAAAAATTGGGAGGGTCATGACTGAAGATTTTAGAAGTATATGTCCATTAATTTTGGGAAAATGGTTTTGGGGCTCTTAATAGAATATTTTATATAAAAATACTCTTTTTTTCATTAGCAGAAGCAATTACTCTTTCTTAAAATAAAACGAAATAGCCATCAATATTACCTAAAGTTTAAACTCTTACCTAAAGTTTATTTTAATCAATTAAAAGTCTTGGAAACTTCAGTGGTTTTAGGCTTGATCTCTGCAGGTAAAATCTTTTAAAATGTGAATTCCAGAACTTCAACTTTTTTTTTTTTTTTTTTTTTTTTTAATTAAATATATTAAGGAAGAAAACTTATCAGACACCTTCTGTAAGTGGCCTACACGGACACAGGAAGAGAAGAACAATATTAATAAACCTAAATAAAAGATTTTTCACTGTTAGCTTCATTGAAAAGCCATGCTTTGGCTCTCCAAAGACAAAGTTCTTGACTGAGAATTATGTTTCAAACTTTCCTTAAAAAGGGCTAATATCTGTGAACAAAGACTTTCATGGATTTACCAGATGGTCTTCAACATGAAGAAACCTGCACTTGACTGTTTCTGTGGAGACTGATATATGAATGAAAATGCTCTCCTGATTCAAGAGTCAAAAGCAGAGGTGCAATTCCTCCCCCCTGACATTTAATGTCTACAGGGTTAGGTATCTAATTTTGACATAAGATTGTGGATTTCCATTTTAGTAAATGGAAGTCAATACAGGCCATGGAGTCTAAAGCATATAGCCATCTGCTTTAGGTTAAGACTAATTCCTCTCTCAACTCCATTCACTGTATTGACCTGACCTCTTCTAATTAGAAAGTGAATTTAGCTGCTCGAAGGTAACCAGTGCTCTATAAAGACCAGAGGCTCAGTTCAACACAGCCTACTTTGGAGTGAGATGAAGAGTGTTCTCTGCATCCCTGGCTGCATTGACTTGCACTCTAAGGGCCACAGTGCAAGATTAACCTACCTGGTTTTACGTGCAAACACCTTCATTCAAGCATCTTAACTTCAAAATGAATCCCTCTTTATGGATTTGATTCATTGCCACCACATATGTGCATAATTGCATTTGAGGTGCCCCAGAGCATTCAAATCCAAAAATCTGCGTGCAATTAGTAGAAGTGACAAGAGATTGAGGGGAGTCCTGTGTCATTCTGGAACAAACAGTTGGAGGTCAGCGCTGGATATTTCAAATGCCACTACACATCCATGTGTGGGCATTACATTGAATTCTATGCAGCTTAATTTGGAGATTAAATACATCCTTGAATTTAGACACACTGAATCCCGCAGTACATTTCATACTTCCTAGATTGGTATCCTTTAGTAGTGAGACTGGAGACAACTACATGAACTGACACCTCATACACTTCTTTATTTTTTAAAGTGGAAGACAGACATGACATTTGTTTGGATGAAAAATAAAAGTAAATTTTGAAATATCAAAAGTTTTCTTGAAATATATTTTTCTTTCTCTGCTCTGTTCTAGCTAGAAGGACAATTCAGGCCCAGCAAGCACAGAAGGTGGCTTTGTGTGAAGGAGAATAAAAACAAGGCTTTTGAGGCCAGCATTGGGCTGCTGATATGATTTATTTTAGTGCTGAAAGTTTCCAAACAATGAAGCTGCCAACTTTCTTTGCAAGCATTTATTTCTCACTCTCATGATCAGAAAATTTATCCGTCTTATTTACTCTGAATTGCAGGTAAAGAATTTGGATGTGGAAACAGTGGGCAAAAAATATATGGAAATGTTTGTGATTTGTGTTCACTAAAAAATTCTCCACTCCGGTAACTGCTTCAGTCTTTTCTAAAGTGCTATTTCTTACAGACTTCTGGTGACAGAAATTATTCCTTTGGATTTTTAAACAATGTTGTATTTCAAACAGGGATTTTCTTCCCATTTTCTCAGAAGTTTAAACTTTGCAATCGGACATAGTGAATCAGAGCATTTGATTTTCTGCAGCTAAAAATAGGGAAATCAGAACCAAAACTGAAATCCCATTAAAGACCTTGGATTTATTTTTTCACGAGCTGAATAATTAAAATCTAATCAATTATATCACTATTTGTCCTTTAATGGTTTCTGAAAGGACAACCTTGAGTGAAAAAGAACCTGTTTTTGTTGGATGGCTACAATTATTTTTTTTTTTTAAGTCAGGTTTCAGGTGATATTAATTAGAAGCTTTGATATGTATTTATGTTTGATATTTCTGTTTCGAATTTTAGCTGTTTTAGGAAAGTGTAGAATAGGAATATTCACAAACATGGAAAGATTTATCTAAAGTTTGCCAGTTTGGTGATCACAGGAGAGAGAACTCTGAACTTCAGAGAATTTCTTACCTTTTTGTGTTTTGTTTTGGTGATTTTTTTTGTTTCGTTTTGGTGAGGGTTTTTTGCTTTTATTGGATCTGCCTTGTATGGGGGAAAAAAGAAAAAAAAAAGATGTGAAAAGTATTAACACGAGGCCTGATTTTGATCTAATTTAGAAAAATGTTTATCCAAAGTAAGATGTCATCAACAACGCAAATGAAAATAGAGTGTTCTACTCTATCTGAAGGGAGGTCAGAGCATACAGATTTCCACCTGCGATGCTGGATTACTGCAACATGAATTAAACTTAAATTCCTTTTAAATACTAATGCCAGTGACCTTTGGAGAGTTAAGATTAAGGGTAAATACGAAAATAAACTCCTTGTTCAAGTTTACCATGTATTGATGCAACAGTCTTTAAAAAAATAGCGGAACAACAACCACTTCAGTTTATATGTGAAGTGAAGGTCTGTTCTTGAATTGTAGATAGTTTCAATTAACTGTTAAAATGCAATGTACATCTTTATGTGTCTCCGCATTTCGTATCTGTATATGCTAGACAGCAAATTAGAAATTGAAATCTTCAGCTGCTGATTTTGGTTTTGAATTACAGAATTGTTTAGCCAAGTTCGATTTCCAGTGGAGTGATTTGGGACTGTTTTTTTATTCCCTAACCAACCATTCATACATTTTCATCTCTCTGCAACTCCCTCTTTTACCTTCAAGTGTCTGTGCTTTGCTTCGTTTTCTGTCTTGGTGGAGATTTCTAAACATCTTCATTCTCCTTATTCTTGGGTGCTGTGGTTTAAACCCAGCTGGCAGCCAAAAACACCATGTGGCCACTCGCTCACTCTCCCCCATCCTGGGGCATCAGGGAGAGAATTGGAGGGGTAAAGGGAGAAGAGACTCATGGGCTGAGATAGGAGAAATTTAATAATAGAAATAAAATTAAAAATTATTGTTATAACAGTAATAATTGAATATACAAATGAGTGATACACAGTACAACTGCTCACTGATCAAGGCCCCTCCTGTTCCTGGCTAACAAGCTCAGAGCAGAGACAGTCCCGAAATCACAATCCCAGAAGAGAGAGAGCATGCCAGCTTCCCAGCTACCTTTCATACTGAGTATGATGTCGGATGATACAGAACATCCCTTCGGTCACTGTATTTGTTGCTCTGGTTATGCTCCCTCTCAGCTTCTTGTGCACCTGCACACCAGCATAACATGAGAAGTTGGAATTGTCCTTGACTTAATGTCAGCATTGCTCAGCAACAACTAAAACATCAGTGTGTTATCAATATTATACTCAGCACAAATCCAAAACATAGCACCATACCAGCTACTATGAAGAAAATTAACTCTATCCCAGCCAAAAGCATCACATGGGGATAAGCCACAGCAGCCCTCACTGGCAGTAGATCTTCTGTCTTCATTTGCTCTCTAGACAGGCTCTTACTTGCACAGTGCTTTAGCTTTTTCATGGTCTCAACAATGCCTAAATGGTGAATATGATATGGGGAATTCTATAGTCTTGAAGTAGTGTTATGCTTTCACATCTTCAAAAAACATGGTAATTTCCTCTCTGAAGGATATATATTTTCATCTTCTGACTTGGAGAAATTTCTGTGTGCATCGTTTAGCAGCACAGAAAGTGTGAAACAAGAACAGAATACCCTGGTAGCACTTAACGTAGTGTCCTGTTGCCAGAGCAACCAATGCCATATGAAAAAGGGATAAGCCCCAATATTGAGCCTAAATATGCCATCTGATATTGTTAGACAATATCTTCTAGATCCCAGGTGAAGATCCACTTGGTTTTGGAAAGTTTAAAACTGCTAACCTGTGCTATTTTAGTTATAGCAATGGCCATTGCTGCACATGAACTCAGAGCTGCCTCAATTTCTCTTGTAAACAAAACTTTAATTACTGTCCCAAATTATATCCTGCAGTAATGAATATCAGGACTCAACACTGCTTAGAGATAAGGCTGGTGCTTAATAATTTCTGCAGTTGGAAAGTTTATCTTAATCTGAATTCTTACTTCTGTGACTAAAGATTTATGTCTCATTCTTAGAGTGAGATATAAAACATATTATTTATTTCTTCTTTGTAGTAGGCTTATAATTGTCTGAAGAGCATTACAAATAGCCTTCACTCTCTTTGTTGCCTTTTATATAAACCAAACTCTTAACCTTTTCCCATATATTGTTTTCTTGATTTCTGACTCATATTACTGCTTTCCTACAGAATCTCTCCAAATGTCTGACAACATTCTTGCAAAGCTATTTATTCCTCATCCTATATTTCTTATTTCTTCATCTGATTGTAACTCGTACATAGAAATCCTTCTACACCTCTTTACTAAATAGTGCTTTTTTTTTTTTTTAATTACAATTAATTTGTCAGGATCACTTACATTTAAGTTCTGTGTCCAGTGTGCTTGAATGCATATATGCTGACCTTCAGACAGTGACTTGTCCCTCAAGAATCTCCTTGAATGACTTATCCTTTATGACTTATCAAAGTAGTGAAGCTTGGCTAGAAGAGCATGGCTCTGACTTCCCCCATACAGCAAGATTCACAGGCTCATTGATAGCTGTTTCAGACTGATGGAACACTTTCAATATCAAAGGTGGAACATGGCATTAAATGGCTCTCTTACAAACCACATATTCTTCCGTTTTCACTTTTGGTGAATGCTGTTGGGAGCTCATCCACAGAACTTTATATTTTCTGTCCAATATGAGTATTGCATGGGAACAATTTCAATTTGGTTGAATAACTTTCCTACCAAAAAAAAGAAATTGAATGAAATTTAAATTAGCTTCAGGGGGACCAAAACACTTCATTTTCCTAATTAGTACAGTATAGTTGGGGATTTTTATGTCTATTAGTTTGGGGTTTGTTTTTTATGGCACACTGATCTATACCTATACAGACAGTTTTTGTGAAATCAGTTGTTTTGAAGCAGGATATACCGGCTATTAACAATCTAATAAAATGTGAATTAAAGTATCTAACACAATCAAATGTATGTTTGTCTTCTAAAGAGTGACTCCTTTCACCTGTGTGGTGAACCTGTGTTGCAGATGCAGTTCATTAGTCTTTTCATCCTTTATTGTTCTGTGTAAACAGATTGTTCAGCCTGATTCATCTGGGAGATTCTGAACTCGTAAGTAGTCTTAGGTATTCAGGCAAGCCAGAGTGTTACAATTTCAGACTTCAGAACCATGAACTATACAGTCACAAACAATCAACTGCCTGCCAAAATAACATAAAGGTGGTTTTTTGTCTTAAATGCCTCTTCACTATACTGTTCAATAAAAGCAATTTGTGCTGTCCATGGTGACGTTTATGTGGTGTTACATCGTTTGCAGAGGAAGCGTGTCTGATCAATAGGTAGTTCTTAGGCATGAGAGCACTTGAACTCTTGGATTCTTCTGCTGGAATATAATTATAAGAATGGTGGATGTGGTAGGCCTGTGCTCTGTGCTGTGGGAACACAGTTCATTGCAAATTAATCTGTGATTTGTTTAGAAACCTGTCCTTATTGCTCTGAATACTTTGTTAATCAGAATAATTTCCGACTGAACAAGTTTTAGCCTATGTTTTGGGTGTTTTTAATGAAGGTATTTTATGATTAATTACCAAAACCATGTCACCAATTTGAGAGAATTGTTGACTGTGGGAAAAACAAATAAAAGATGCATGTGCACATTCACAAATATTTCTTCACTCTCACATATATTTCTGTCAATTTTCAAGACTTTATATTGTAGAAATGTTGCTTTTTGTAATAAATTGGTTCATTTTAATCCATTGGTTATGATGAGGTAAGTACTTAGATGGAATACTGGAAGGTCACCGATATAAAGCCTACTTTGAATTCAACTCTCAACCTCATAGAGATTTTATAAAGGATCTCCCACTTTCCCCAAAATTACCCAGTAGGATTTTTTCACATAGTGAGTTAGCTAACGGCAGATCCTAAAAATTGGACCTTAACACTGGCTTTCAGAAAAGTTCTCTTTCTACAACATAGTAAACAGAGTGCCAGTCTCTACTTAGCTCACTGAAGAACAAATCCGTAATCGCTTAAAGCCATGTTAACTCTCCTTTGATATGGTATTTGAATTTATTCACTGGAATGATTTAAGAGGCAAATCAGAGATTTCATTTAAGATAATAGGAAATATTTCAATGTTAAAACCAAATTTAAAACATTGTTGTTGGTAATTTTCAAATAATAATCCCTCCAATTACATTATTTGGAAACTTCTGAATTTCTTCATATGTGGGGATGTGAATCAACTTATCTATGCATTTACTGATACCCTACTGAATACTTGATGTTTTCACTCTCTGGAATAACAAGAAAATGTTTCAGTTTGTTTCAAATTAGGAATTTTTTTTTGGGAAGCAGAAGCACAACCCTCCCGTATACTGCAATTTTTGCTGCCTTCCTGTTTACTTCCAGTACCAGTAAGACTTGAGCCACATTTTCATCTAACATTGCATTAGATATCTAGTCATTACATATCTTCTAATCAGTCTCTAGCTATGTTTATATGATGTTAGACAATTGAATTAACTCCCTAATCTGACGCAGTTAACAAAACTAAGAGAAAATGCATAAGAACAGCCAATAAATGGCTGGCATTTGATGGATTCAGCTGTGGAATTATTATAGATTATATTAACTCAAAATTAAATCAATTTCACTCTCTCTTACAAAACTTTGAGGAAGTTTTCTTTTAATACTGTGTAAATTGTTAATTTACATCTGGCTATAAGAAGGAATCTTTGGGAACACCTTTGTGAAAATATTATTTTAGAGAAATAAAAAGAAGGCAAATCTTTCCAGAAAAAAAAAAAAGATACAACAAACAAAAAACCCCCCACACCACCAACAATAAAAAACCTCAACATAAAGAATGAAAGAATTCAACCAAAGAAATAAACTTTGTCTGCATTTGTACTGTAAGATTTATGGTGGCATTGCTGGGAAGATTGAGAGCGAAAAGGACAGGGAAAAAAAAGAACTATCAAATAAATACCTGAAAAAGAATTATCAAACAAATACTTGATCATTTCAGGGAAAACAAAAGTCACTACTATGATGGCTAAACAGGAGAACTTCAAAAATCCTATTTTATTAGAAGTGTGTCTTTTCCTATCTTGTATTATTCCTTTGGGCAAACTTTCAATGATAATAAAAAAGAATGCACATAACAAAGAAAAAGGTAAAACATATGTTCATACTGTCTTCAACCTTTTTACTTTCTGCCTTATTTAAGATTTAAAGGTAGAGCAGATTTCAAAATACACTTACCTGTAACAGCAAACTGGGTAGCAGTGCATCCACTGTCCATAGCATCCTTTCCACTCGTTGATTCTGTTGGCTAAGCTTATCAGAATCAGTCATTAAAAATACACCTGTAGATTTTATGTACACAATATTTCAAGCATTGAAGCAATTTCAGCCAACATTTTACAAGCATTTAAGATAACCATCTTATTTCAGAAGTCCTCACTGAAGCAAAACAGAATGGGTGATCCTGTTTTTAATATGGTAACAAGACAATTATTCTGACAAAATGGGAACCCCAGGCCCTGGGTCAAAATTACTCAGCCTTCGTCTTCCAAGTTTCTCATCAATTTTTATCCTACTTCATATTTTCATCTTGATGTCAAATACCAGAGGAATTCATTAGTATATTATGTTTTTCCTTTCAGACACAATTCATGTAAGAGTAGAAGTCTTAGAGTAAGCAGGAAGTATAAGCTACTATTTACCAAAGAACTCCACAAAATATTCACCTGTGTTTCAAATCCAGAAAGGAAATGGAGGTTGGATCTCACTGTGTCAGAAGTTGCACATATATTTTCATTGATTAGTATATTCATAAAATGTTGAGGTGAAAACTTTACTCTTCACATTCAGCAAGGTATTTGACCTTTCATTTCTCCACTTTCCCATCTGACAAAGAAGAAAATGATGCTGCCTCCTTTAGCGTGTACTGCTTTGAAATCTACGGAAGAAAACTATCAGTCTAAACCCTGCAGAGTAGCTTATGTTGTATTACAAAATACACAGTAAAAGGTAGAAGGTTGCTTGAAGTGTTTTCTTGCTGATACTTAAGACATGTATCTGTGGTAAACAATTTCTAGTATTTGAGCACAGCAGCTTGCCTTAGGGAACCTTGCTGTTTCACTTCTTAAAGTTACTGTTCCTGTTACAGTAAAGATGCTGCCAAACACACCCGTGTTCTCCAAAATCTCTTCTATTTTATTTTATTTATGCCCTGATCTTCAACTAAGAATACATCTAGCTACTGCAAATGACTGAAATTTTGAAATAGTTCAGCTAATGAAATACATTAGTAGCCACATTATTTACATTGTCACCAAGTGACCTCTCACTTGCTTGGCTTTTCAGAACTTTACATTTCTGAACTTTTTAACTGTCCTAGAATCTATAACAGGTTTGCAATGGGAAAGGCTCTTGAGGGGAGAAGAACAGAATCTCAGCCCTCTCGAAACTTCTTCACAGTGAGGGTGACAGAGCGCTGGAACAGGCTGCCCAGAGAGGTTGTGGAGTCTCCTTCTCTGGAGACATTCAAAGCCTGCCTGGATGCGTTCCTGTGTGATCTGATCTAGGTGTTCCTGCTCCGGCAGGGGGATTGGACTAGATGATCTTTTGAGGTCCCTTCCAATCTCCAACATTCTGTGATTCTGTGATTCTGTGAAACTCAGCAATATTAAATTTCACTGCTGTTTTTCCAGACATAAACATTCGATATACACAGATGGTAATGTACTTGTTTTTCAGTGGATCACAAAACTTAGAATTCCTGGTAGAGACAGTTGTTTTGTTTTCCATAATTGATAAAGAATGTAGTTTTATTTGTTTGCTTGCTAGTTCTTTAAGGTTTACATTTCTTGACTCAGCCGCATGCAGGGTGCAATGCCAAGAGGCTCCCAGGGGCTATGAATTTACTGTAGCTGCAGAAAGGACAGAGGTTATTTCTCCTCTACAGGCTCTTGGTGACAACTCAAGCACATTGATGGAATGTGTCCAAAAAATTGTCTCTTTTCTGTCCTTCCCCTCATTGCCATACACAACTGCATTGTGATGAAAAGAAGAGGAGAGAAGGAGGAAGAGGAGGAGCAGGAGGGCAGTCACTGCTGTCTCCATGCCTCTGAGTTAAGAAGCAAACAGCTTTTGAGACAACAATATAGGTATAGAGTTGTATTTCCACATTGTGGTCATATAAGGAACATTTCAGGGGCTGTCTCAGTAGATGTGAAAGTGTTGCAGAGTGCTACTTTTCACAGCTAGCAATATGCTCTCTGTACCAGGCAACGCTAATGGGGAAGGATGCACTTTTATTACTGTCCGATTCCTCATGCCCAGGCCTGTTGCTTTCACACTTAAGAACAAAACTCCAGTGATTGAGGTTCTGAAAAAAATCTCCTTCACAGATGCATAATTAGAATATTCCCAATTATCTTCACAGTATTATGTCTTTATCAGAAATATTGTATTTAAAGGTCTGTTAGCAGAGGCCATGACAGTGGGGATGGAAAAAGCTGATAGCTGATTCAGATAATTCAAAGCTGGAGCTGGGATGACAGTTTTCTAAGTCAGATGCAGTTTATTTTGCATTATTTTAACTGTGAATCCATATAATTTAAACAAATTTATTTCTACTGAAAGGAGCTACCTAACAGTGGTGGTGATGGAAACCCTGGCAGTTAGGAAGAGATGGTTTTCCTTGCTATGCTCCTGCCAATGTGCCTCAGCAATCTCTCTGAGCTGGGAAGATATTCTGATGTCTATATTAGCCTGCTCACATCCTCAACAATGAAAAAAGAGGGTGAGAACATCCATTGAATGCTTGACTGATCTCGGCAACTGATTCCACGTGTGGTTCAGAATTAATATTTTTGAGACGAGTAATGTTCATCTCTGCCTACAGTCATCATAAATATCGCAATTTCCTGTTACAGTCCATCATTAGACACTCATTGCAGTGTGTCTATATCACAGAGGCTTATGCTGGGCTCTGAGACAGAGCTGAAGGCCATCATAGAGAAACATAGTACGACACCAGTTTTCCAGTAATATCTTCCATTATAAGTAAAAAAAAAAAAAAAA
>NW_010135993.1:0-939 GCF_000699245.1 Pterocles gutturalis | reverse complement strand
GCGGTCAGGGAGTGGAATTAAGCTTTTAATTGAATGGAAAAGAAAAATTCCCCCCTCCAGGGCTCTGAGCAGCGGCACCAGCTCAGCCGGTCAGGCCACAGCCCTGGACTTTGGAATAATAAATCTGGAGTTTTCTCATTTCCTCCTTCCAGGATAAACCCTCTTGTGGCTGAACCTCCTTCCAGTCCCGTCTGGCACCGCTCCCCGTTCCCGTCCGCTGGCCTTCCTCCCGCCCGGCGGGGATGCTGGCAGCGGGGACACAGGGCAGGCGGTGCCGGCTGGCACCAGCAGAGCTGCCACGACACGAGCTGACCCCGAGCTCAGCTCTGAGCCCTCGGGCATCGCACCGAATCCAGCCTCCGGATGTATTTCAGAGCCAGCAGCATCCCAGCCGCAGGAGAGACGGATCAATGGACCAAACTGACTACAGCAGCCTGGGGGACCGATGCTTCGGGCTGTACCCAGCCCAGGAAGGTGCAGGTCACACATGGGAGCTTGTCCCTGGTCCCCAGCATGGGGCTGCCTCACTCCCTGCACTGTGCCAGTGGGGAAAATGGAGCTGGAGAAGGCATCTTCCTCATCTCTGGCACCTCCTCTGCCCACAAGGCGGCCAGATTTCTCCAGCCCTGGACAAGTACGAGCAACCACTTCCCCACCCCTGCCATCCTCGAGTGAGGAGATAACAAGATCCTAAAGCCATTACAGAGGTACAGCATCCTCTGGCAAAGGCTCTGCCAGAGCCCCAGGAGCAGGAACCAGTCCCCAGCACATCCCGGAGACCCTGGCAGGGTCCCTCGCCTGCCACCAACACCGGCCCCGCCGGGAGGGTAGAGCCCATGGAGCGGGTCACAGAGACCCCCTCGCCACTGCTCCCACCCTGAGTGAACGATCTGACCCCCTCGGAGGGCTCAGGGGGGTGATCGGGACACTGGGGTGGGG
>NW_010135992.1:0-755 GCF_000699245.1 Pterocles gutturalis | reverse complement strand
ATACTGCTCACTACCTGATGACCAAGGCTAGGGCTGTTCTCGGACAAGGAACCTGGAGCAAGTCCTGAAATGAAACCACAATCCCAGATCAGAGATAAGATCCTGAGGGTCTGAGAGACCGAGATCTGACTGAGGGAGCAAGATGACTGAGAGAGGGGCAACCCAGAGAGAGATGACCTGGAGCGAGAGGGGATGACCCGGAGCAAGCAAGCACTTCTGGACAGAGCCTCATATGACGTGCATGCTATGGAATAGACCATTGGCCAACTGAGGTCTCAATCCTAAACCTGAGGTCAAATCCCAGGCTAGTATTTGGGGCTGTGCTCCCTCCCAGCTTCTCCTGCCCCTGCAGACACTGGCACAGCAGAGAAGATGAAAAGTCCACTTTCCTGAAAGCAACTCTAAACATCAGTATGCGATCAGCTTCTCCTCAGCACAAATCCAAACACAGCCTCACACTGGCTACTGTGAAGGAAGTGAACTCTGTCCCAGCCAGAAAGCTAACACGTCGCAGCCAAAACCAGGACACCTAGGAAGAGAAAGTTCTTTAATGCATTCATTTTCTTCAAGTTCTTACTTCCTAACTCAATTTTAATCAAGTTATTTAAGTTGTTTTCAATGAATTTAGCAGAGATTAGCAGTAATATAAAATAAAAAGGAAGTTTACTTTTGAGTATATCATTTACTGTTAATATATCATTGTGAAACTCTATTCTGCAGTGCACTACCTCTCATGACTGCTCATTTCACATCAC
>NW_010135991.1:2963-10669 GCF_000699245.1 Pterocles gutturalis | reverse complement strand
CCGGAGCAAAAGAGATCCGGAAACCAAAAGGGACAGTCTTCCAGGGGGTCCTCACCTATATACTGGGCATTACGTGTATGTTATGGAATAGATTATTGGCCACTCTGGGTCTCCATCACGAACCTAAGATCAAATCCTGGGCTGGTCACTGGGGCTGTGCTCCCTCCCAGCTTCTCCTGTTTGCAGACAGCCAGAGAAGCTGAAAGACCATGGCAGCCGCGTAAACATCACTTTTTATCAGCTTTCTTCTGAGCACAAATCCCACACACAGCCTCTTGCTAGCTATTAGGAAGAAAGTTAACTCTGTCTCAGCTTAACCCAGGACAGTCATCTGCTCCACGGAGGTGGTGTGGTGGCCCTCATCCCTCAAGGACGTTGGCTAAGGGCATTCACTGAGGCGGAGGATGACAGAGCCACTTGCCTGCGGAGTGTTTTATGAGGAACACAGAGACATCAGCTGTACCATAACTGGCTAGAGCAGAGAAAACACAAGAAACTGGGGGCAGATGAGAGGCACCAAGAGCCTGGCTGGGTCCTTCTGTTTTGCGATGACCTTGTACAAGTTCTTGGTGGGCCCAGCTACTTTGTGCGTACAACACAAACCAGTGGTGCCGCAGCCCAGCCACGGCATAAACCAATGCAACCCTCTAACCCACACTCTCTTTTTAAGCGGTCACATTGGCAGCTGCAACAGGGAGCAATTCCCAGTGTCCCCGTAAGGAGCCACACCAACTGGGTGTAGGTGCGCCCTGTATCTGACAGCAGCAAGGTTTGATCATTAGGTTCTTGCTAGCTTTGGGATTTTTTCCTCCCTTTCAGGCTGCCAACATGCCTGATTCGGAGCTGTTTGAGCTGATCTCAGAGAACCGGTCCATGTCACGCAAGCTGGAGGAGTATGGGGAGCAGAAGTCCACCTCCATCAGCACTGCCAAACGCCTGGCAGAGTTCCTGGGGGACCAGATGGTGAAGGATGCAGGGCTGAGCTGTCGGTTCATCATTTCCAAGAAACCAGAAGGATCTCCAGTCACTGAGAGGTAACCCCATCTTGAGGGGCCAGGGCTTTTGACAGTGTGGGGTCAACCAAGAGGGGAGGGGCAGGGTAGCAGGAGGTGGGTGAGCTGGTGTGGTGTGGCCAAGTGATCCCCTGTCTGCTGGCTCAGATGTGAGCAGGACTAACGATGGGTAATGACGTATAACTGCTGCACAGTGGCCTTGCAGGGGTGGGAGGAGAAGCCTGGAGGGTCTCCGCCGGCTGGGAGAGGGGATCGTGTGCTGCCAGGACCTTGCTCCGGGTGACTAATAAGTGATTCCCTGCCTTCCCCAGGGCCATCCCCCTCGCCATCTTCCAAGCCGAGCCCAGCGTGCGCAAATACTACCTCCGAAAATGGCTAAAGAGCCCCTCGCTGCAGGACTTCAACATCCGTGCGGTGAGTGGGGCATCCCTGTGCATGGGATGTGCCAGCCCTGGGCTTGTCCCTTCGGAGGTGTGACCTGGGCAGGTGCTACTTGCGCTCACAAAGCAGGGTGCTGGGAGCGAGGGTCTCGGGGAGATGCTTGATCCTGCATTTGGTGGCCTTCTGCTCAGCTTTCTTTGCTACCTGCTGCTCTGCCTTCTTCACAGATCCTGGACTGGGACTACTACATTGAGAGACTGGGCAGCACCATCCAGAAAATCATCACCATTCCTGCAGCCCTGCAGCAGGTATGGGGCAGTTGGGGGGGCAGGAGAAGAAGGGCTTTGGTGGGGGGACTCGGTGTGATTTGGAGATGCTCTCCAGGTGAAGAACCCGGTGCCACGGGTCCGGCACCCAGACTGGCTCCACAAGAAACTCCTGGAGAAGAACGATGTGTACAAACAGAAAAAAATCAATGAGCTCTTCACTTCGGAAGGCAAGAGACAGGTAAAGAGGGTGAGGGGAAGGTGCTGGCTGTGCTGGTGGGGCTCTTCTCCTGCAACCCACGTCCTCCTGCTGTCCTTGCTCCCTCAGGTCCTTGCCAACCAGCCCTTGGAGGGAACGCCCAGCTCACAGGTTGGTGACATAGAGGACTTTGGGGCTCCCAAGGCCCTTTAGCCACTGGTTCCTAATGCAAATAAGCGGAAGCGAGTCCCTGCAGCAGAAGAAAGCCAACAGATGTCCCAGTACCTGGAGCTATCCCAGTCCTGGCGAGAGATCCTGGGTCCACCTCCACCACTGGGCACCACCAAGGTAGGTGGAGCAGACTGGGCGGGAGATGACCTGGGGCTGTGCTCGTCCACCCAGGCAGCTTGGGTGCTGCCAGCAGTGAGCTGCGAGTCTCCCGAAACCCTTTGTGTGCCCATGGCTCAGGGCTACAAGGAGAAATATCACCAGGAGATGGAGAAATATAACCACCCATGGAGAAAAAGGGGGCAGTGGTGGCTTCACAGCTGAGGCAAGAACATGATGTGGGGCTGGGGTATGGAGGGCTCAGCTGTGTGGCGCGGTGTTGGGGGGCTGGGAAGCCTGTGCTGGTTTCTGGCTCAACTCATGCACGCTGTCACCCCACGCAGGAATTTTTGGTCTGGGTGCGCTACCACCAGAAGAAGTGGGAGCTGCAGGCTCGGCAGCGGCGGGAGCGGCGGAAGAGGCGGCGTCTGGAGGATGGTGGGGTGATGGCGGGTGGAGGAGTGGTCCGCGATACCCTCTCCAAAGGGCTGAGCAGCTACCTGCGCAGGACAGCGCGCAGCATCCTGGACCTGCCCTGGCAGATCGTGCAGGTACCTGCCACCAAGGGCAGCTGAGGGCATAAGCCTCGCATTTACACTGTCTGTGGTCAAATGGTGAAGTTCATCGTTAACTGCAGGTCCTGCTGGACCCCATGCCCCTCTGGTGTTAACCCAGGGGAGGCCAGGTGGGGCTGCAAAGCCTCAGGCTGACGCGTATCTGTGTGGAAACGGGAGCCCACATGGTCATTCTTGGTGGTGAATCTGGGACGTGCATGTAGATCTGCTAGTGAGACATAGGCAGCACTCTGCAGTAGTCACTGACCACAAAAACACCAGCTGAGGTTGGTGGCAGTTCTGGGGTCCAGCTGGTCCAAGCTCAAGCAGAGCCACCCAGAGCCAGTGGGTGTTGGGTATCTGCAAGGATGGAGTCTCCACAACCTGCCTGGGCAACCTGTGGCAGGGCTCGGTCACCCTCACAGGGAAAAACTGTTTCCTGATGTTTGGAGGGAACCTCCTGTGTTCTAGTTGTCATGGGTAAGCAACGTGGTTGCTCCTTTCCCCCGTCTTTCCCCCTCCCGGCAAGATGGGGGAAAGAATGAGAAAAAAAAAAAAAGGTGGAACCTCGTGAGTTGAGGTAACAACAGATATTAATAATACAATGCGAGAAAAAGAGAAGATAGTAACGAACAGGATTATAGAATGGAAAGACCTCACCACACCAAAATGCCCCACAAAACCCCCACACCCCTCTCCCGGCTAGCTTCCCCTATATCCTGGGCATGACCTATTGCCTCTGGTCCTGCCCCTGGGCAGCAGTGAAATGAGCCAGGGTCCATCCTTCTTGCACATCCCTTCAGATGTTGATATATATTGATGAAATCCCCCTGGGCTTCCTCTGCTCCAGGCTGGACAGTCCCAGCTCTCTCAGCCTTTTCTCATGTGAAAAATGCCTCAGTCCCTTCCTCATCCTTGTGGTGTCCCTTCGTTGGACTCTTTCCAGTATGTCCATGTCTCTCCTGTACTGGGGAGCCCAGCGCTGGGCACAGTGTGCCTGTGATGGACACAGGATTCCAGCGATGCCTGGAAGCAGCCAACATACAAAAGCAGAGGTGGGACGGTGCCATCCAGGTGTTTTCACAAATCCTCGTTACGCATGGCCACCTGAGCCCGGCCCCCTGCCACCCACTTCATCTTCCAGAAAGGCCTCCAGAGCTGCTGCAGCCCTTGTGCGAGCATGAGCTGGAGCTGGGACGGCTGGCCCAGGATGTCAGTGACCTGGCTAACATCAAGGGTCGCCTTGAGTTTCCCAGCCAGCCTTAGCCAGGGAGTTTTCTCCACGGTGCCCTGGGACAGCAGCAGGACATGAGGACTCCAGCACTGAGAGCGAGGGCTCTTTAAGCCCCCTGCTCTCTTTGTGGCCACCAACCGGCCATCTAGACCCACAGAGTGCTCCTCAGCTTAGACATAAGCGCTGATAACATGTTGGATCTCCCTGCTCATGCTAACTTTGTACCCCCGTGTCCTGCAGATCGCTGAGACCAGCCAGCCTGGGCTGTTCCGTCTGTGGGCAGTGATCGGGAGCGACCTGCACTGTATCAGGCTGAGCATCCCCCGGGTCTTCTACGTCAACCAGCGCGTCCCGAAGCCGGAGGAAGGACCAGCCTACAGGAAGGTGAGGACCTGCCCCTTCTGAGGTTAGGTGGTGTTGGGTTGAGGGTTGGACTTGATGATCCTTGAGGTCTTTTCCAACCTTAATGATTCTATGATTCTGGAAGGGGAAACAGCCACTTGCGTTGAGATAAGGCGCTTCACCAATATTACAAGCATCACTCTCCTATTCTGTCCATGTACCTCATCCAGTCTTTGGTCTGTCTGCTAATCCCAGCCTGCCCAGAAAGCAGGTTCTCTGTTATGAGAATTTGTAACGTGCATGAGCATAAACCACGGATTTCCTTAGGAGAGAGGAGCACCAGGAGCTGGGCTGGCTCAGACCCCAGCTCCTTGCAGCCCTTAGAATTGCCCCAGCTCTTGGCAGCGGTGCCACATGGTGTGACATGCCCTGCTGAGCATGTCCCTTGCCTTGGCAGGTGAACAGGATCCTGCCCCGTTCAAATTTAGTTTACAACCTGTATGAATACTCCGTCCCTGAAGACATGTACCAAGAGCACATAAATGAAATCAACGCGGACCTCTCTGCTCCGGACATCGAGGGAGTGTATGAGACACAGGTAACTCCTCTGGGTCCTCGTTTTTAAGGATTAATGAGTGGTAGCTCAATAGTTTGAGTGCCGATGGCACAGGAGAACACCTAGCACTTAAAAATTTAACAATTTGGTGAGACACCAAAGATCAAAGACTCTGCACAGCAGAGTTCCGGGGAGTATGCCCATATTTGTATGGGCAGAGACACTGAATATCAGCAGGTGGTTTAAGGCATGTCAGGCAAAGGGGGTTTGGTTTATCTGGAGTTAGGAAACTTTGGGGAAAGAAGGCAATTAAACAGAAAGGGTGATTTTCCTCTAAACCAAACCAGAACCAGCCTGCTGGTGTTTGAACCAGAAAATATGAGTATGTAAAGATGGAGGAAAGCCCAACACATGTGGAGTCATACATAGGTCTGGGTGCCCTGTCCTCTAAAACAAGGTTATAAAAGCTTTAGAAAGAAGAATGGGTTACAACTGGAAAGTCTGGGAAGAGCCAGAACAACCTAAAGGAAGTTCAGTACAAAGCAATCAAGCCAAAATTAAACTTACCAGAGCTGTTAATGCTGAAAGCCTGAAAGTGAAGGCAGGAAACTGAGATGGATTCTTCTAATGAGGACACTGGTTTGTTCAGCAGCTCAAAAGCTGGTGACAGAAATTTAATCAAGACACTGTAGTGTCAGGACCTGGCCTATATATGGAAGGGGCAGAGTAGGTCGCATCATTGTAAGAACAGAGCTATACGTTAAAGAAAGCATAAAGGCAAGTGAATCTACTTCTAAAATGCAATGTAGAATTATTATGGATCAAAAGTTTTTGCCTAAGTAGGACAAGCTTGGTGTGAGCAGTGGTGCCATTAGCTACGAAATGCTTTGTGAGATGCAAGAGGCTGCAAGGGCAAAAAGAGCATCCTAAAGTTGGGAGACTTTAGCTACTGGTTACTGGTGTAGCCTGGGAAGTGTTACAGTGGGGTGTGATTAAAAAAACCTTAGATTTCTGCTTTTAGAGGATTTGGATAAAGGTCCCACAAGGCAAGGCACAACTCTCAATTTACTAAGCAGCATCCAAAACTTATTTCACGTTACTCTGCCAAAGTGACTGGCATGTACACAAATTCATCATATCTGTAAGAGGTCTTCCATTAGCAAACCTGAATCCTCTCCACTACCATAACGGACCAGGTAAAATCAAGAAGCAGCTAGCTAAGAGGAAGTTAAAACTAGCAAATGGAGTAAAACAAGGCACCTGGAGATGTTTTGCAGATACAAAAGGGAGAGAGATGATCATGGGGTTTCAGCATGTCTTGTGCAGGGGGAGGCTGAGTGAGCCGGGGCTGTTCACCGTGGAGAAGAGGCTTAGGGGACCTTCTGGATGGGAGAAGTAAAGCAGAGGAGCCAGGCTCTTCTCAGTGGTGCCCAGGGAGAGAACGGGAGGCAGCGGGCACAGACTGAAACATGGGAAATTCTATGTAAACATCAGAAAAAACTTCTCCTGCAGGGGTAGTTGAGCAGGTTGGCCAGAAGGTTGTGGAGTTTCTGTCCTCAGAGATACAGAGAACCCAGGTGGCCACAGTCCTGGGCAAGGAAAGATCTGTCTTGATCTTTAAACATCTGCAGTGCAATTCTGAGCGTGGTCTCCAGAAAATGTAGCAGGACTAACACAGGAGAATGACGAGGAGGATGCAAGGGAGGTGAACAGCTTCCTTGTAGTGATGAGACTTAGGGACACTGGAATGCTTTGGCTTGCTGAAGAGATCTGAAAATGGGATGTACTAGGGGTCTATAAAACCAAAACTGGCGTGAGGGAAGCGTGATTAGGCAAGGAATGCTTATTGCTTCTCACTGTTTTGGGACTAGGTCCCACAGCAAGTCATGCAGGACAAGTCTTCTGCAGTGGTGCAGTTTAGAGCTGTAGGGTTAATAAAACAGGGGGAATCAGTGGTGGATCTCTCATTGTGCCAGTTATCTGGTGGTTCAGATGAAGCCTTTGTCTTGAGGAAGTGCCAAACCACAAGTTGCAGAGCTGCAAGATTGCCCAGATATCACTTCACACATCCTCCAAAGTACCTGCTGCTGCCCTTCATGGTGGGATCTGGGCTGAGGCGTGAACACATGTGAATTAAGAATTGAGATACCTGTTCTGTATCTCCAGCACCAGCAAGGGTGCTAATACCAAACTCATGCTTGAGGCACCTCAGATATGTCCTGCCTGTGGTTTTTAAGCTGGGTTGTTCTAGGTCTAAACCCCTGAGAGGAGCTTGGTAGCAGAACGTTGATCCCCCACATCTCTCCCCATGGTTACAGGTGCCGCTGCTGCTCCGTGCCCTGATCCAGCTGGGCTGTGTGTGCATGGTCAGCAGGCAGCTTGTCAGGCACCTGGCGGGGCAAGAAGCTGATACCTTTGACATCGACTACCTGGAGATGCGCTCGCTGGCCCAGTTCACTTACCTGGAGCCAGGTGAGGCACCCTGGGAGGGGGGCTCGTGGGGCACCCAGGACCTGCTGCCCGTGGGTACCACTGATGCTCTGTGCTCTGTGTCCCTAGGAAGCATCCGCCACATCTACCTCTACCACAGCTCCCAGGGCAGCAAGGCGCTCCTGGGCCTCTTCATCCCCGCACAGCGCAAAGCTGCCGTCTTTGTGCTGGACAAGGTAAGGTAGGACTGTGGAGGCTGGAGGATGGGGGGTACTGGTGGATGAAAAGCTGGACGTGAGCTGGCAATGTGCACTTGGAGCCCAGAAACAACCGTGTCCTGGGCGGCATCACCGGCAGCACAAGCAGCAGGGCGAGGGGGGGGGTTCTGCCCCGCGCGTCTGCCT
>NW_010135991.1:1387-2843 GCF_000699245.1 Pterocles gutturalis | reverse complement strand
TGCTGGGAGGACAGGCGGAGGGAGTTGGGCTTGTTCAGGCTGGAGACGAGAAGGCACCGAGGAGACCTTACAGCAGCCTTACAGTGCTGAAAGGGGGCTTCTAAGAAAGATGGGGACAGACTTTTTAGTAGGACCTGTAGCGATAGGACAAGGGGTAACGGTTTGAAGCTAAAAGAGGGTGGACTTAGACTAGACAGAAGGAAGAAATGTTTTACAGTGAGGGTGGTGAGACACTGGCACAGGTTGACCAGAGAGGTGGGAGATGCCCCATCCCTGGAAACATGCAGGGTCAGGCTGGCCGGGGCTCTGAGCAACCTGATCTAGCTGGAGATGCCCCTGCTCCTTGCGGTGGCATTGGTCTAGATGACCTTTAAAAGTCCCTTCCAACTCAAACCATTCTACGATTCTATGATGGGGGTCAGGCAGGGGGAGGTTTCTCCGCATGTTGCGCATCCCTGCCGCATTTCAGCAGGGCTTAGTGGAAGGCATCTTGTGATGTGCAGAGGGGAGAGCCTCCCGGAACCGTGTAGCCAGGGTCCCTCTCTCCCGGCTCCAACCCAATCCCCTTTGGGCGCAGGTACGCAGCAACCAGATGCCGAATCTCACCACCCTCTTCTCGGCGGAGCGCAGCGCACTGCTGGAAAAGGTGGGTGAAGAGTTGCTGCCCCCGGACAAGCACACCTTCGAAGTTCGTGCTGAGACAGACCCCAAGGCCGTCTACAGAGCAATCCAGCGGCTGCTGCTGGGCTACAAGGTGAGGTGAAGATGTGAGGAAGGTCCCGCAGGGACTTTGTCCATGCAGGCCCATGGGAGGGGGAAGATGCTGTGGAAAACACTGGTGCACCAGTTCCAGCACCGCCTGCACATAGTTGTTGGCCTGAAGGTCAAGGGTAGAAATGGGCATTGCTCAAGGACTTTGTCTTGCTTGGGGTGGCTTGCCTAGGGCAGTGCCAGCAGCGAGGCCACCTCAGCATCTCCCCCATCCCTGCGCTCAGCTGGAGAGCTGGTTGCATGGAGGTGGGTGCTTCAGGAGTGCTGATGTGTGCTGTCCCCACCGTGGGGACCTGCTGCAGGGACGGGGCATGCGGCACTGCTGGTCTCCTGCTGAGCAGAGGTCGTTGCTGGAGAGGTGTACCAGGACATGTCCTCTTCTTCGTGCAGGACGAGCGCCGGGGTCCCACTTTGGTGGCTGTGCAGTCTAACTGGGACCTGAAACGGCTGGCGAGCGGGATCCCCATCATTGAGGAGTTCCCCTTGGTCCCCATCCGGCTGGTAGATGACATCAGCTACTCGGTGCTGGACTGGCAGCGCTATGCCGCCCGCCGCATGATCCGCCACTACCTCAACCTGGACACCTGCCTCTCCCAGGCTTTCGAGATGAGCAGGTGCCTGGGGTGGCTGTGTTCCGCTGGGGCTGCCGTGCCCTTGATGGGATCACGGAAGGGTGGCATGATCC
>NW_010135991.1:0-1349 GCF_000699245.1 Pterocles gutturalis | reverse complement strand
CGTGCCCTTGATGGGATCACGGAAGGTGGCCTTGTCCCTTGAGGGGACAGGCCGGGATCCCCATCTTCTCTGCAGCTGTGCTCAGCCCAATGACTGTTCACCTCTCCGTGCCCCAGGTACTACCACATCCCCATTGGGAACCTCCCAGATGACATCTCCACCTTCGGCTCCGACCTGTTCTTCTCACGCCACCTCCGTCGTCACAACCACTTGCTGTGGCTCTCGCCTATGGCCCGCCCAGACCTGGGGGGTAAGGAGGCTGACGACAACCGCCTAGTCATGGAGTTCGATGAGAGAGCCTCCGTGGAGATAAACAACCCCGGCTGCTACTCCACAGGTGAGGAAGGAGTAGGGTGGTAGCGCCAAGCAGGGGCAGAGATGGATCCTGCTCTCCAAGCCCTGTAGAGGGATGGATGCAGTCTTCAAAGAGTCTCTGTGTTGCCCCATCCCTGGAGGGGTTCAAGGCCAGGCTGGATGAGGCTTTGAGCAACCTGGGGTGGTGGAAGGTGTCCATGGGACACCCATGGCAGGGGGGTTGGGCCTAGTTCATCTTTGAGGTCCTTCCCAACCCTAGCCGTTCTATGACAGTAGTCAGCAGCAGTTTTGGCATTTCAGCAGCAATCCAGGCAAGGGGCATGTCCTGGGGTGGGGAGGTCTCGCCTGCAATGTGTGCGGGCATCCGAATGCAGATTCTTTCCCAGTTCATGGCCACCGACAGCAGTTCTTAGCAGACCACCTGCACCTGCAATGTGTCAGCCCAAGGACAGTCTAGCTGAACTGGTCATACCCGGTGACCCTAAGACAGGTCATTCTCAGGGGCAGAAGCAGCTTGAGTGGTAGTCAGTTCCTCTGACCTCCTCTGCTGCAACTTCCAGAAGAAAAATGGTTGTTCCCAGAGGGTTAGTAGGTCTGAGTCTTGTTGGAAGACAAGTGCCAGTCAAGACAGTCATGCCTGTGAAAGCATCTCCCTACTTGGTGCAGCAACACCTATAGATCATCACCCTTATAACTGAAAAGCACTTCTGTCAGAGGGGCAGGGGAGGTGTCCTTGTCGGTCCTTTGCCCTGCTGAGAGGTTGTGTTTGCTGGTAGTGTGTCTGGAGCTGGACATCCAGAGCCTGGCTGTGAACACGGTGTTGCAGTCCCACCACGTAAACGACATGGAAGGAGGCTCCAGCATGAGCATCAGCTTTGACGTGATTCAGCAGGCGTCCCTAGAAGACATGGTGACAGGGAACCAAGCTGCCAACATCCCAGCCAGCTATGATGAAACTGCCCTCTGCTCCAACACCTTCAGGTATGACTTTAGGAGTGTCATGGTTTTTAAAAGAAAGCCACTAGACAGCCTCT